>NW_025409929.1:0-10189 GCF_002201575.2 Neomonachus schauinslandi
TGCATGGAGCACTGGGTGTTATACGAAAACAATGGATCGTGGATCACCACATCAAAAACCAATGATGTATGTATGGTGACTAACATAATAAAATTTAAAAAAAAAATTAAAAAAAAAAAAAAAAAGCGAGTGAAAGAATACCAAAAAAAAAAAAAAAAAAAAGGATGGCTAGAAGATTCTTGGCCTAATCTGGAAGGATGGAGTTGTCATGAACTGAGATAAGGACCACAGTGTGCAGAACAGGTTTTGGGTAGGACATCAGTAGCTCAGATTTGGGCACATGAGTTTGAAATGAAATTCCAGTAATCCAAATGAGACAATATGAAGCACTGAACCAGAGAGTGACAGTAGCGATGGACCGAAGTTCTTTGTATTCAAGAGATTGCCATTTTGGTAAAAAAACGTAGGATTTGGCACTCAACTGGAAGAGAGAGAAGGGAAGTAGTTGTTGAAGAAGGCCCCGTGATTTTATGGCTGGATGATGCTGGTGGTAGAATGAGGATGAATGCCTGAAGAGAGAAACAAGCTGGCAAAAGGAGCAGGTGGGAAGGGAAAGAGGACAGACAGTCTTCCTGCTAATCCTATGGATTTGAGGTCCAAGGGGACAGTGAGAGGAAAAGTCTAGCAGATAGTTGCCAGGGCAGCTATGGTGGTCAGCAGAGGCCATGAGGCTAAAGAGAATATTTTTGTTCCCAAAATATTCAAGGATAGTGCAGCTCTTTACCAAGACCCAGAAGGGAGGGTGGGTGTGGTGAACTTTGGTTCACTGTAAACTCCAAAGCAGGCTGAGAACAGTGACAGTTCTCAGGGACGTGCAGGAGCAGGTTATGGGTAGAGTGTGGGGCAGTTTCTCTCACCAGAGATATCAGACTTCTCTCCGTATTCCAGAAGACTTTTCAATACAGTGGAGATGGCCAGATTTGCAGTAAAGGACGAAGGGAAAGGAGAAAATAATGTGACTTTCAGGGAGCTGATAGGAAATTAATTCCACCCAAATTCAGGTGTACACATCTTCGTTATCGTCCCATAGTTTTCAAGCTTTATCAGCAAAAATAAATGAGAAGAAATTACACTGATAATAACGAGTTTTCGGCTGCCTCCAAACAGTAGCTTTTAACTCATGCCACAAAGAATTAGGGCTACCAACAACGTTCATATTCTGTGGGTTCTTTCCCTCCAGATCTGGAGCAGAGCACAAATGAAAAAGGAGACAACTGAATAGAGAAAACTCAGATACGTCCACAGGACAGAGCTATGCTGCTGATCCCCTGCCCTGGGGGTGGTTGTGAATCTGTCCACAGCTTTTGGCATGGTCAGGTGGGGAAGAGCAACAATGAAGATGTGAGTGAGTCCCAGCCTGCTGCGCCTCGGTTTCTGCAACTGCAATTCCCCCACCTCCCAAAGTCTCTGAGACAGCTATTCTACCGTTGAATGGACAAGACCCTAAGGGGATGTAGCTGTCTGATGACCCTCACAGTGGAGTAAAAGGGTTAGAGTAGGAAAAAGCGATTCCCTGCCTCTTCCTCTTCGCTCTACAGAGAAGCCCGGCCGGCACTGCGGCCATCCTCGCGGAATCGTCCCAGCTCCCGGGCCCATCTCACAGCGTGGTCATGAGCGGAACGGTACCTGTCCTCTCTGAAAGGGCTTCGCGTACCCTCCTACTCCTCATGCTCCAATCACCGCCCGACCTTATCCGTGTGTTTCCCTGAGCGCGGACCCCTCCGCTCTGTAACCGGGAGAGACTCATGCACGCGGCCATCTTGGCTCCGTCCCGTTACGCCTCGCCACGCCCCTCACGCCGGGTACGTCATCTCGCTTAATCACATCACGTCCCCGTAACCCCAGCCCAGGTCTCCGACAAAGCAGTGTCCCACCTTGGGCTCGCTCACCGCGTCGGAGCCCGAATCTCTCTCCGTCCACCCAGAGCCTGGGTCTGCACCCGGTCTCTGCCCTGGCTACAGCTCTGCTGCCGTCGCTCGGAGCCTGCAGCCGCGGCCATGCGCCTGCGCACTAACTTGGTCCCGCCTCTGCCTTCCGCCTGGGTCACCCCTCCTTCGAGCCGGACCATCTTCGCCACGCCCTCACGTATGTGCCACGCCCTCGCGCTCCGCCTACACCACGGCCCTTCTTCCTCTTACGTAATTTGTGTCCCGTATGCTACTCTGGGGCCCCGCCTTTCCACAGGCCTTTTTCACGTCCCTGTTATCCCCTGGGTCACGCTCATTCCTCTGACCCCACATCCCTCCCTTGTTTCTACCTCCCTCCTTTCCACTTTGGTAATTTCTCTGCCCTTTGCCTGCGCTCACCTCTTCCGTTGTCTCGACCAGCTTTGTCGTGCTCTTGTAGCGGCCACGCCACGCTCTTCACGCACTAAGTCCAACTTTCCCAGGTTACGCCCCTGAGCGATGCCTAGGCCACGCCCTTCCCGCCTAGAACGTCGCAGGCGCTCCTTCCCACGGTGTCCAGGCCCCGCCCCTCCCGCCGGGTCACGTTGCTCCCCTGCTTTCCACGGTCCTACGTCATGGCCAATCCCAGCGCCCCACGGCACGACCCTACGATCTACATTGGCCACGCTAATGCCCGTTTGAGCATTTTCTGGCGTTCCGTCATGGCCACTCCCTGGGTTCTCAGGACTCCCACTTTTGGGTCCGCTCTCACCAGTGTACGCGTCCTGCTCTCCCTCTGCTGGTGGAACTCGGTCCTGGGAAGCCGCTCGGGAGCGGGCCGGGCCCTTTGTGTTTCCGGAGAAAACCGCCCACGCCTCAGAGCTAGACGTCAGTAGCATTTATAAAGTGAAAGGAGCCTTTGTATCCCTGATACTCGTCTAAAAATAGACTTTATCCATATTTCTTTACAGCTCCAAACACCACAACTCCACGAGCAGAAACCGGATAGGAAACATAACTTGGCACTGACTGGAACTGTGTTCTTACGAGCCCTTCAGCCAACGTTAAATGCTAGGCAGATGCACGGAGTAATAAGCACATTCTTCTACCTCCTGACCTCTTCAGAAGACTTTTTCTAAGCACCTAGTGCCCTCCTGCTGTCTAGAGCCTGTCCGGACAACACAACACTTAGACCTCTGTAGACCCCCTGTTCTGGGATTAAAGTAAAGAGGTTTACTTCTTCCATTTATAATTCTGCGTCCACAAGAAAAAAATGAAGGGGTTACCACTTTTTTTTTTCCTGTCCAGAAATCTCTGAACGGGCACTTCTGGGGGAAGGGCACTTACCATTAGCCTTTCAGTTATTCATTCATTTAAATTGTATTTATGGAGTACTAAGTTCCAGTGACAAGACAAACCTCAAGGACCTTACAGCCTGAAGTTTTCCAACCTGGGTTTGGCTGAGACAAGAATTGATGAGAAAATTAAGGTGTGGTAAGGGGGTTGGAATAGGTAGAAAAGGGCTTGGTAAGTGCTTGTCTCTTTTTTTAATTGAGGTATAATTGACATATAACATTGTATTAGTTTCAAGTATACAACATAATGATTTAGTATTTGTATTGCGAAATGATCACAGTAAGTATCCAACACCATACATAGCTATAATTTTTTTCCTGTGATGAGAACTTTTTAAGATTTACTCTTAGCAAATTTCAAATACACAATACAGTATTATTAATTATAGTTACCATTATGCACATTACATCCCATGACTTATTTTATAACTGGAAGTTTGCACCTTTCGACCATCTTCACCGATTTTGCCCTTCCCCCATTCCTTGCCTTAGGCAACCAACAATCTGTTACCTGTATGAGTTCAGTTTTTTGTTTTTGTTTTTTAGATTTCATATGTAAGTGAGATCTTATGTTATTTGTCTTTATTTGTCTGACTTATTTCACTTAGCATAATGCCCTCCAGGTCCATCCGTTTGTTTAGTTTTTTGTTGTTTTTGTTTTTGAGAAGCAGGTTTTCTTGATTTTTAGTCCCAAGGGAAATCCTGATTCCTCATCTTGATGACACTGGGAATTAAGTAGGAGACAAGTGCCAAAAGGACTTTTATAGATCCCCTCAATGTATTCTGTTGCCAACGATCACAAAGTATTGAATCAATCCTATGAACCACCCAAACTTTTCTGTTCGCTTGAGATCACAGGCCGTCGGTGGTATGGCTTTATTCAGGGCAACATTTAGATCATTATTCCCCATGATGGCAAATAAGTTTCAACTTGTCAATTGACTGAATAACTGTTGGGAAGCATTGTGGTTGAGTCCACACTGAAAAGGAAAAAGTTCTGTTGTAGATTAACAATGTTTGTTGTGGGTGCAGGATGGATGAGTGGCTGCAAAAACCTATCTAGCATCTCTGATTTGTAGTGATAGAGGTATTGCATACATGTCTTTAAGGCAGTCCTCACAAACAGCAGTTCTTACTATAAGCTGTTGAGGATTTTCAGACAGTAGAAGGGTCAGAATCATTGTTGCTGGTCAGAATTTAGGGGCAGAAACTTTGATATGTTGATTAATTCATATGATTTGTATATCCATTAGAATGAGGGTAGTTTAAGATTCTGTTATGAAAATAAGAGCATCTAACCTGAAAGGTACAGGACCCAATGGCCCCTTCACCTTTTTATATAGGTTGGCAAAAGAAGTAGCTATAGTCAGGGCTAAATGTGACTGGGTGACACTAACTGTTCGCCAAATAGAAGGTTGAAAATACTGCTCCATAGAGTATGGCCGTAATAATTTTGGAAAAAATTACAACTTGCCTAAACCATGAGAAAACTCTTAATATAACACCCAAACAACATTGGAAAGAGTTAGATCTAAGAAGAAATATCAGTAAGATCTTGCTTTTACTACCTGAGACTCATTTTAATGTGTTGGTCTTTTTTTTTTTTTTAAGATTTTATTTATTTGACACAGAGAGACATAGTGAGGCAAACACAAGCCGGGGGAGCGGGAGGGGGAGAAGCAGGCTTCCTGCGGAGCAGGGAGCCTGATGCGGGGCTCAATCCCAGGACGCTGGGATCATGACCTGAGCCGAAGGTGCCCCTAATGTGTTGGTACTGAGCCACCCAGGCACCCCTAATGTGTTGGTCTTCATGCACGAGATGAGACACACAAGCACACATGCATTCCATTTAAGAAACTGTCCTTTAAATTCTTTTTTTTTGCACTAGAATTTTTTTAATTAATTAATTTTTTAAATTAACATATAATGTATTATTTGTTTCAGGGATACAGGTCTGTGATTCATCAGTCTTATACAATTCACAGCGCTCACCATAGCACATACTCTCTGTCCTTTAAGTTCTTTTTTTTTTTTTTTTTATTAGAGAGAGAGAGAGAGAGAGAGAGCGCGCATGAGAAGGGGGAGGGTCAGAGGGAGAAGCAGACTCCCAGCAGAGCAGGAAGCCTGATAGGGGACTCGATCCTGGGACTCCAGGATCATGACCTGAGCCGAAGGCAGTCGCTTAACTGACTGAGCCACCCAGGCGCCCTGTCCTTTAAGTTCTTAATTTAAGAATATAAAGTTGGCAGAATTACACTCACTCAGCTTGTCTAAATTAATCTTTATTTTTATGCAGTAGTGATTAACTTTCTCTGAACTAGAAAAATGTTACCCTGTGAATAAAAAGACTAAGTTTGTAATGGTTATGGCTGTTGATTAACCTACAAAATTTGATGAGCTTTCCGAATACTGTAGCTTCAGATTACTTTTCATCTTAAAAGCGCAGAGGTATGGAAGTGGAGACAAAAATATTCCAAAGCCCAGTGTTCCTTCTTTAGCAGATAGTAGAAGTTGCTTTTCTCTGACTAGGAATGCAAAAAAAAATTGCATTGTGTCTCATGATTTTTTATATCTGCATTCTTGAGCTTCTTCAAATTGCAGTTTACGATTCAAATAAGTAAATTCAGTTCTCTTATCAAATACTCATGGGCCATGAGAACTGCAAAATTAAACCAAATATAGCCCTTGCTCTCCAGAAACTTAAAATTTGTAGGACACAAAAGTAAATCATGTTGGCAACAGATGCATGTACAAATGTGAACAAAATGCTATGGGAGCCCAGGAGAAGGAGAGAATAAAAAGTTAGTGGATTGGACAAGTGTAAAACAAGTAATAATAAATAAACACCTGTAACAAAAACAAAACGAAAGATTTCTCTCTTTCTCTTTTTTAAAGATTTTATTTATTTGTCAGAGAGCACAAGCAGGGGGAGCAGCAGGCTCCCTGCTGAGCAAGGAGCCTGATGCGGGACTTGATCCCAGTCCCAGGACCCTGGGATCACGACCTGAGCAGAAGGCAGATGCTTAACCGACTGAGGCACCCAGGCGTCCCAAAACAAAGGTTTCTCAAAGGAGATGATGATTGAGATAGACATGGAACAATGGCTAAGACGTTTAAAGGTAAAAAATGAAAATTCACTGTATTGAACTTAAGAAAGCAGTGTGAAAAGAAACACACACAAAGGACAGAGGTGGAATGAGGCCCACTTGCGGGGACTAGCAGGTCAGAGGGGGATGGGGGGGGGACATCGGTGTAGAAGCATCTGAAAAACCAAGTTGGATTCAGATCTTAGAGGCCAAAGGGTTTGGATTCCCTGACATAGGCCCTGGGGTGCTGAGAAGATTTCAAGTGGGAATGGCTTCAATGTTAATGATAAGGAGAACAAAGGCAATGGAAGGCTGAAACATCATGCAGTGACAGTGAGTTTTAAATGTTCCTGTACTGGAATGCCTGGGTGGCTCAGTTGATTGAGAGGCTGCCTTTGGCTCAGGTCATGATCCCAGAGTTCTGGGATCAAGCCCCAAGTCTGGTTCCCTGCTTGGTGGAGAGCCTGCTTCTCCCTCTCTCTCTGCCCTGTTTGTGCTCTCTCTCTGTCAAATAGATAAATAAAACCTTTAAAAAAAATAAATGTGCCTATACTTACTAACCATGGGCTGTTGGATTGGCAGCCCATATGCACCCAGTGCTCCAGCAACGAGGCAATTATTCTTTCTCATTAGCCATCTTAATGAAAAGATAAATGAGTTTATTTTAATAATAGTTTCAGAATATGGAACAAAAGATGTTAACATCTTATGATTGATTTTACGCATACACACAGGTGCACACATTTGATACCCTTATATCTCTTATGCTTCCTTTTGTGAGTTACTTCCATTAACCCAAATACAAGGAGAAAAAAAGTTACCAGATGAAGGCCTAAATGATGTTTCTAAAGTTTGCAGGATGTTTACCAATATCTCTGGCCTCTACTCAGTAGATGTCAGTAGCACCCCTCCCCAATTCATGACAACCAAAAATGTCCCCAGATATTGCCAAAATGTCTTCTGGAGGAAAAAATCCACCACCTCTCCAATTAAGAAACACAGAGTTAAAATACAATATTTTTCACTATAGACAAAAATATATCTTTCCAAGCATCTTCATGCTGACAATTTATTTTATTTTTTAAAGATTTTATTTATTTGACAGAGAGAGACACAACAAGAGAGGCAACAGAAGCAGGGGGAGTGGGAGAGGGAGAAGCAGGCTTCCCGCTGAGCAGGGAGCCAGATGCAGGGCTCCGTCCCAGGACCCTGGGATCATGACTTGAGCCGAAGGCAGACGCTTAAGGACTGAGCCACCCAGGTGCCCCAATGCTGACAATTTAAAAAGAATAAAATCATTTTCTTACCTCCTAATTGTACTGAAAATATTAGACTAGTTACTACAAACATCTTGACATTGTTTATTATATGGTATATCAATTTTATTCCAATTTAAATGATAAAGGATCACATTCACTCAAAATTCTACAACTTCTCTTGTGGAAAATTGAGTGAAGCCGTAAGTTTGAAAAGTGCAAGCTTTTATCTTATAAAAAATTTCTGAGGGCGCCTGGGTGTCTCAGTTGGTTAAGCGACTGCCTTCGGCTCAGGTCATGATCCTGGAGTCCCGGGATGGAGTCCCGCATCGGGCTCCCTGCTCAGCAGGGAGTCTGCTTCTCCCTCTGACCCTCCCCCCTCTCATGTGCTCTCTCTCTCTCAAATAAATAAAATCTTTAAAAAAAAAAATTTTCTGGGTTCAGCTATTAAAGGATTTTTTATATTTTTAATATGTCACAGCTAAATACATTTGCCAAAATCCAATAAAAATGTACAGAGTAAAGTTACCTTTGAAATGATTCCACACTGTACTGGCTTTGGGTATTACAAGTTTACAAAAAACATGTTTGTGACAGTGAAATGGAATAATCAGGGTCAAAATTGAAAAGCAACATTGGTTCTACCTACATGTTGGTTGATTGATTGCAGGTAAATGGCGTATTCATATGCCCACATGCTTTTACAACTCTGATGAACCTTAAAAGGCATCTTGCATACATCAAAAGAATGACGCACATGTTTTCTTTTTGTGTGATCTCATATTTAATTTACCCTCCAGAGCAGTAGATCAATAGTTATGTACTGAGAAACTGCTTTTCAGTAGTGTTGTGGAGTATGAAAAAACACGGAGAAATCAATTTCTTTTTCCTGTCTCAGGAGACTGGGTGTCTTTTGTATTGCTCATGGCAACAGTAATCTCACCTTTTTATCTTTGTTCTCTAAACTCTGAATGTTGGAAGTAAATAGTAACATATTCAGAATGATTGAAACTGCTTTATTTGTCATCGTTACCACTGTTACTGATAAATTCTGAACCTCCTATGTGTGAAATTGCAGAGATGAGCATTGTATGAAGCAAGTTTGGTATGAATTCTCTGGAGGTTTAATACTTCAAATTCTGTGTGAAAATAAAGAACAAGTTTCTGCTAGATTTTTAAAAATGGAAGAAAAAACCCCCAGTATGTTAAGAGGCAAGAACAACTTTTTTTTTTTTTTTTAAAGATTGTATTTATTTATTTGACAGAGAGAGACACAGCGAGAGAGGGAACATAAGCAGGGGGAGTGGGAGAGGGAGAACAGGCTTCCCACTGAGCAGGGAGCCCAATGCGGGGCTGGATCCCAGGACCCTGGGATCATGACCCGAGCAGAAGGCAGATGCTTAACGACTGAGCCACCCCGGTGCCGCAAGAACAACTTTAATAAGTTTTAGCATGTTCTAAGTGACCCGTACCTTGTAAGAGTTTTCATATTTTAAGTTGAGTTATTGACAATGTCTTATTTTGTCATTATACTTTTTCTATTCACTTGACAGCACTATAAAAGTCGATATTTTTCATCATTGTATTTTTGGCTGCTATTAATTTTGCTATTGTCAAATACTTCTCTAAGCAAACATTGGGATATAGGAAAATTGAAACTATAATTACAGACTCTTTAGAAAATAAGTATGAGCTCACTGTACATCTATACTTCTTATGTCATGTGGCCAGAACAGTACTCCAAGGAAAATTCATAGCCACAAATATTTTCATTATTAACTGAGAGACTAAAAATGCATAAGCCTATTTGTCAACCCAAGGGGTATAAGAAGAACAAGAAAACCAGCATGATGACAACAGGAGTAAGGACTTAATAAATAAAAATAAGATTGATGACTCAGAAAGCAGAAAAAAAGAGACTTGAAAATTAAATTTGAGATCTTGTTCTTTGATTAAGCAACAACAAAACTAGACAAATTTCTGGAAAGAATAATGGAAAGTGAGAAAAAATTAATATGTATACTAGAAAATACAAAGGGAATATAGCAAAGAATATAGATACTTGATGGGAAATACTGTATAAAGTCCATGAGAATACTGGAAAACCTTGATGAAATAATGACTTTCTTAGAAATTGTAAACAGCCAGAATAGATTCAGAAACATGAAACCCGCAGTAAATGACAATATAAGAAATGGAAATTTTGAAAGAACTCTTCCCCCAAAATATGTCTGATCTAGATTCTTCAACTCTGCATTTCTTCTGCATTTTATTTTTTATTATTATTTTTTAAAGATTTTATTTATTTATTTGACAGAGACACAGTGAGAGAGGGAACACAAGCAGGGGGAGTGGGAGAGGGAGAAGCAGGCTTCTCGGCGGAGCAGGGAGCCCAATGCAGGGCTCGATCCCAGGACCCTGGGATCATGACCTGAGCCGAAGGCAGACGCTTAACAACTGAGCCACCCAGGTGCCCCTTCTTCTGCATTTTTTTTTGTAGTTTTTAATTTTATTATGTTACGTTAGTCACCATACAATACATCGTTAGTTTTTGATGTAGTGATCCACGATCCATTGTTTTCGTATAACACCCAGTGCTCCATGCA
>NW_025409930.1:0-10179 GCF_002201575.2 Neomonachus schauinslandi
GATAATTTTTTCTGTGAGATGCCAGCATTGATCAAGATGGCTTGTGTCTACTCAAAAGTAATGGAGGTCATTCTCTTTGCTCTCGGAGTGATATTTCTTCTAGTACCTCTATTACTAATTCTCATCTCATATGTAGTAATCACTCAAGCAGTCGTGAGGATCAAGTCAGCAGCAAGGTGGAGTAAGGTCCTTAATACATGTGCTTCCCATCTCACAGTAGTAACTCTGTTTTATGGAACACTCATTTACATGTACATGAAACCACAGAACAGCAGCTCCCAAGATGAAGGCAAGTTCCTCACTCTCTTTTACACAATCATCACACCCACTCTTAACCCTCTGATCTACACTTTAAGAAACAAAGATGTAAAGAGGGCAGTAAAGAGAATGCTACCTGTAGGAAAATGGTCAGCCAAGTCATGAGGTAGATGGAAGAGAGCCAAAGAAATAATATTGACCTTTACCAACAGAATATGAATCAACCCATTTATGCAAAGAGTATTTATTGGGGGTTTACCATGTACCAAGAATAGTACTAGGTGCTGACTTTGAAAATAAGTATAGGAAAAAATTATAAGGAGTAAGAGATACAGACACATAAAGAAACTTCAATTCATACACATAGAAATTTTCAAGATAATCAGGGGCTACAGATAAGTAAACATATGAAATGTGATTAAGTACAGTAATAGAGAAATGTACAAGATGTTAAGAAAATATCTCACAAGGAAATTAATTTTAATGTAGGATTACACAAAATGTTGATTTTTTTCTTCCAAGAATTTTCACTTTTATGGGTAATAACACTCGCTTTCATCCACCTGATACTGCCAGCAGGGAAAATATTATACTTTTTTTTCAAGTTTTGATTCCTTTTTTGCAGGTGACTTTAACATTGCCAAGTGTGTAAGCCCTGAGAATAATAATCTGAGAGAGGGTCATGATACCCAAAGACAGGAAGGCCTAGAGACAATATAATCTCTACGGTGCTGTAAGGACTTTGTGAGGAGAACGTACAGAATGGTGACCGTATAGACACTGGAAATGAGTATCAACTCTTCTTTGTGAGAAAAGCTAATCCCTAATCTTGCTAAGTAATTTATGACTTATAAACCTTTTACTCCTAAACTCAGTTGATATCTTAATTCAGGAGAGATGTCGTTACAATCTCATCAATCTCTCCTGTGAATTCCCTCCAAGTCCTGTCCTGTCACTATATTGACATTCTCTCATTTTAGATATTTGTCTGTTTGTATGATTGAGGAACAGCCATTGGTGAGATTTTCATTTTTTATTTTTCTTTATTTTTTTATTAGCAGTTCTCTAACCTATATGTTCTTTTTTTATTACTATGTTCAATTAGCCAGCATATACTACATCATTAGTTTTTGAGTTAGTGTTCAATGATTCATCAGTTGCATATAACACCCACTGCTCATCACCACACGTGCCCTCCTTAATAACTATCCCCCGCCCCCCACCCTTCTGTAATCCTCAGTTTGTTTCCCTGAGTCCTGAGAGACCCCAGAAATGGACCCTCAACTCTGTGGTCAACTAATCTTCAACAAAGCATGAAAGAAAAAAATATCCAATAAAAAAAGGAAAGTCTCTTCAATAAATGGTGTTGGGCCTCAAACCAGTCAGAATGGCTAATATTAACATCAGGAAATTACAGATGTTGGCGAGGATGCAGAGAAAGGGGAACCTCCCTACACTGTTGGTGGGAATGCAAGCTGGTGCAGCCACTCTGGAAAACAGTATGGAGGTTCCTGAAAAAGTTGAAAATAGAGCTACCCTGTGACCCAGCAATTGCAATACTGGGTATTTACCCCAAAGACACAAATGTAGTGATCTGAAGGGGCACATGCACCCCAATGTTTATAGCAGCAATGTCCACAATAGCCAAACTATGGAAAGAGCCTAGATGTCCATCAACAGATGAATGGATGGAGAAGTTGTGGTATATAGATACAATGGAATATTATGCAGCCATCAAAAAACCTGAAATCTTAAAGGAAAAATCAAGGGGGGGAAATCGGAGGGGGAGATGAACCATGAGAGACTATGGACTCTGAGAAACAAACTAGGGGTTCTAGAGGGGAAGGGGGTGGGGGGATGGGTTAGCCAGGTGATGGGTATTAAGGAGGGCATGTACTACATGGAGCACTGGGTGTTATACACAAACAATGAATCATGGAACACTACATCAAAAACTAACGATGTAATGTATGGTGGTTAACATAACATAATAAAAAAATTGTGAAAAATAAAAGAAAGCAGCTGATTTCTGTGTATTGATTTTGTATCCTGCCACACTGCTGAATTGCTGTATGGGTTCTAGTAATTTGGGGGTGGAGTCTTTTGGGTTTTCCACATAAAGTATCGTGTCATCTGCCAAAAAAAAACAAAAACAAAAACCTGAAATCTTGCCATTTGCAATGGTGAGGATGGAACTAGAGGGTATTACGCTAAGCAAAATAAGTCAATCAGAGAAAGACAAGTATCATATGATCTCAGTGATATGAGGAATTTGAGAAACAAGACAGAGGATCATAGGGGAAGGGAGGGGAAAATGAAATAAGACAAAACAAGAAAGGGAGATAAACCATAAGATACTCTTAATCTCAGGAAACAAACTGAGGGTTGTGGGAATGGAGGGGGGTGGTAGGGATGGGGTGGCTGGGTGATGGACATTGGGGAGGGTATGTGCTATGGTGAGCACTGTGAATTGTGTAAACTTATGAATCACAGACCTCTACCCCCCAAACAAATAAAACATTATATGTTAATAAAAATAAAAAATAAATAAATGGTGCTGGGAAAATTGAACAGCCACATGCAGAAGAATGAAACTGGACCATTCTGTTACACCATACACAAAGACAAACTCAAAATGGATGAAAGACCTCAGTATGAGACAGGAATTCATCAAAATTCTAGAGGAGAACATAAGCAGTAACCTCTTCGACATTGGCCACAGCAACTTCTTTCAAGACACGTCTCTAAAGGCAAGGGAAACAAAAGCAAAAATGAACTATTGTGTTACCACACACAGAAATAAAGTTCTCAGACAGCAATCTGAGCAGCCATGCAGGGCCGTCTCTGATCGGGAGAGCAGCCGCAGCTGAATCCTGCACATAGCTTTTATGTTGTTTTTTATCAGAAAAGCAAGGACAGATGCCTCCAAGCGTGGGAAAGGAGTACAAAGGGATGGCAAATATCTTGAAGTAGGCTTGCATTTTCCCCTACGTGTAGGCACGCAGGGAGTCAGTCATGGATAAGGGAGGAGTGAGATGTTTGGGCTAGTAATCACCAGGTGCAGAAAGTTGAGACTGAGGGTTACATTCTTTCATACGTCCTAACTTATGCCCTGCCCCTGGGGATATTGGGATCCTGCTCCTACTGGGCCATTGCATTCAATAGCCTGAGAACAGAAATCCTGCTGAAGTTTTAGCTGCTTCCACAATCACTCCTTAGGGTTTACAATATATTTTCTAAGAATAACTCCACACTATTGGGACTTCATCAAGATAAAAGGCCTTGCACAGCAAGGGAAACAGTCAACAACACTAAGAGGCAACCCATGGAATGGCAGAAGATATTTGCAAATCACACTACAGATAAAGGGCTGGTATCCAAGATCTATAAAGAACTTCTCAAACTCAACACCCAAAAAACAATGACCCAGTCAAAACATGGGCAGAAGACATGAACAGACACTTTTCCAAAGAAGACATACAAATGGCCAACAGACACATGAAAAAATGTTCCACATCACTAGCCATCAGGGAAATACAAATCAAAACCACAATGAGATACCACCTTACACCAGTCAGAATGGCAAAAATTAACAAGACAGGAAACAACAAATGTTGGCGAGGTTGTGGAGAAAGGGGAACCCTCCTACACTGTTGGTGGGAATGCAAGCTGGTGCTGCCACTCTGGAAAACAGTATGGAGGTTCCTGAAGAAGTTAAAAATAGAGCTACCCTATGACCCAGCAATTGCACTACTGGGTATTTACCCCAAAGATACAGAGGTAGTGAAAAGAAGGGGCACCTGCACCCCAGTGTTCATAGCAGCAATGTCCACAATAGCCAAATTGTGGAAGGAGCTGAGATGTCCTTCAACAGATGAATGGATAAAGATGTGGTTCATATATACAATGGAATATTGCTCAGCCATCAGAAAGGATGAATACCTACTACTTGCATCAACATGGATAGAACTGGAGGGGATTAAGCTAAGTGAAATAAGTCAGAGAAAGACAATTATCATATGGTTTCACTCATATGTGGAACATAAGATATAGCACAGAGGACCACAGGGGAAAGGAGGGAAAACTGAATGGGAAGAAATCAGAGAGGGAGACAAACCATGACAGACTCTGGACTCCGGGAACCAAACAGGGTTGCAGAAAGGGGGGGGCTGGGAGGCGGGGTAACCAGGTGATGGGTATTAAGGAGGGCACATGTTGTTATGAGCACTGGGTATTATACACAACTAATGAATCGTTGAACACTACATCAAAAACTAATGATGTACTATACAGTGGCTAACTGAACATAATAAAAAAAATTATAAAAAACACTAATGATGTACTGTATGTTGGCTAACTGAACATAATAATAAAAAATAGGAAAAAATATACATTAATATCTTTCTCACTTTGGAATAGAGAGGATTTCTTAAAGAATAATTAAAGATTGTTACAAGATTAAATTTAGAAATCCTAACCAGCAAGGGACACATTTTATAAAGTAAAATACCAGGTAACAAACTGAGAGAAAATAAAGCAAGGTGCACAACCAACAAGAGAAAAGGAATTATAAAGTCCCGTATAAATTAATAAGAAAAAAAGAGAAGCAATGCCAAAGAACAATTGTCAGAATCTACAAATGGGTTTTTCATAGAAAGACAATTATACATAGCAGTAAGTATATGAAGATGTAGTCAACCTCATTAGTTATTAGGGAAATGAAAATCAAGACCACAGCTACATAACACTTATGATCTTTCCACTGGCACTGATTAAAAGTCCACAAGACCAGGCATTGGAGAAAATGTTAAAAAATGGATTTATACAAAACTAGGGTAGGATAAATCGATAGAACCACATTGGGGGAAAATGGCTTGAAAAGTTTATTTATTCCATAACCAGCAATTCCTGTCCTAGACATACACCCAAAAGACCTTCCTGCATAGAGACTACAAGTGACATAAGCAAAATTGTTCATCCTAACACCTTTCATATGATCAAAGAACAGCTATCAGCAAAAATGGCTATCAGCGAGTAAAGAGACAAAATAATTGTAATATAGTCACACAATGGAACATTTATACAGTAGGGGGAATAAATGAACCACACACACCTATGCAAACAATATTGGATAATCTGACAAAATGTTAGGTGAAAAAAAGGAAAGTCCCAAAAGCACAAATAAGATATGATACCTTTTGTGGAAGTTCAAATACATTAAATTTGAAAATACATGCTATTTAGCCATTGACATATGAATGTGAGTGTGTTGACATAGAAATTATATTCTAAGGCAAGTGTGTGATGAACACCAAATTAAAGATCATGATTTCCCTGGGGGTCAGGTGGGAACAAGAGAGAGTGTAAAGGCATAGAGGTAGCTGTAGTCTGGTAGCAAGATCCCAGTTCCGGAGTTGAGTGGTAGCTATAATATGTTCATGGTACTATTTTTAATTCACTGAAAATGGAACAATGATGATATGACTCATGAAATACACAATTATGATTATTTCATAATCTTTTTAAAAAAACAAGTATTTTCTTTCCTGCAAAAATAACACCTGCATAATTGCCTTTATTTCTCCACTTGACTGATATTTTACCCACTGGAAAAAAAAAAACACAGTTCAATTAAATCTGTTAAATTTATAGATACAGTTTAAATTATATTTTTAATCTTCAACAGTAAATTTATTACTATAATAATAGTCATCTCTGATTAATTTTCACAGAGGAAATCTTTAAGAAAAAAAAAAGGAATAAAAGACAAGATGAAACCCAAAATCTTAAGGGAAGCCTTCCTAAAATGGTTGTTTGGATAACCCTCTGACCACAGTGTAAGATCTGTTAATCACCTCTGTGGGGCACTAGTCCCCAAGGTCTACACCACGTTAACATACTAGCCTTTAGAGTCCTACATAAACACTTCCTGGAGCACACGTAGACCAAGGGAGGGCTCTCCTGGTTTAATTGGGCAGAGATCCCACCTACAATTGTGTCTAACAGGAGTGTACATGAAAAGACTACACATATCCCATCAAAAATACATTTAACAAACCAAATTCATCAACTTTTCCACCAGTCCCACAAATAGTTCTTCTCCGGCATCCACGTTAGAGACTTCACTGAATCTTAGTTCAGCTACTGCATTTCAATGTAAATGTGATCGTGGTGTTAGTACAAGACGTGGTGGCTCATCAGTATTTCATGGACTCACTAACTTGCCAAACAAGAATCCTTCCCTGATTACCCATGAAATGAAGGCTCAGCATCATGGGAACATGGGTACCTTGGACTACATAAGAACACAACAGCTGTGAATTCTTCCCTCCTGAAACGTAAATATGGTCTGATTTTCTTTCTCGTTTCCCCTCCACATCATTCTGCACGTTGAAATTATGTTTAAATATGTCTGCTTCATTCCTCTTACATTTCACTGAACAAAGTAACATGTAAACTCATGCTATACTATTAGAAACTGAATTCCATATCGTGAAAAATGAAAACCTGTTTTGGTGAAAACGTTGATGCTGCTTTCTTAATATCTGTTACTTCTGCTTGTGCTCTGTAGTTTTTATATCACATCCACACTTAAATTAAAATTACAATAATAGCTATTTGAGACCAAGGTCTCAAATTTTGAAAAGTCCTATATTTGGATTCACAACATAAAATTACATAAAGTGTAATTTCAGGCTTCACACTTCCAATAGGATACTGGATTCTTATGGGACCCAGAGCTTAAACTGAGCTGGTAATGTATTTCACCTGCTAAACCTAGCTAACATATATTTTAGAAACTGCATGTGCATCATGGATGCTCACAGCCTTCTTCAGTGATATAGCACACTCTCAACTCACAAGCAAGGCATTTGATAAGCCATGGTGAGTCCAAGGATAGCAACCAGAAAAGCATGGTACTTAAACATCACACAGTGTTAGGAAGAGCTGACAACCATCAAGCACTTAGTATGGGAACATAAAGCTAAGAGTATATTTGATTATAGCTTCTAATATTAAAGGAAACTCAAAACAAATATAAAAATTTTAGTGAGCCGAACTAAACAATATTGTCTAGAGATGCACATTTGGGTAATCAAGCTATAAAATACAAGGAGGTGAATACTATAAATATCAGGATAGTGGATATTTTGAGGAACAGAGAAGGATACTGATTGGTCGAGACACAAAGAGAAGCTCCTGCGGTGCTTGGTAGGGTTCTATTTCTTGATCTGCATGTTAGTTACAAGAATATTCAACTTAACTCCTAGAGCTTTTGCTTTTTCTGTATCTATGTTTTATTTTATACTAAAACTGTCTTTTTAATGAAGCCATGTTGAATTGACTTTTTGCATGTTATTTCCAGAATAAAGAAAAAGTGCCAGTGCCTAGGTGTTAAAGAGGCATCTCTGAGCTCAACATGAGGAGTAGGGATGAGGCACAGATTAAAGGCACAAAGCTATGGGGCACCTGGGTGGCTCAGATGGTTAAGCATCTGCCTTCGGCTCAGGTCATGATCCCAGGGTCCTGGGATCAAGTTCCACATCAGGCTCCCTGATCCTTGGGAGCCTGCTTCTCCCTCTGCCTCTCTCTCTCTGTCTCTCATGAATAAATAAATAAAATCTTTAAATAAAATAAATAAATAAAGGCACAAAGCTATGAAGCTCTGAAAACAGGAGTCATGTAAACATTCTGTGGAAGACCTCCTTTGTAGCACAGAAGCCTGGATTGTGGTTTCTGAGTCTATTTCAACTCTGAAGTTCTATGGCCTTTTAATTCCCAACACTATCCCAACCTTATGTGGTTAAAGAATGTCCAATGCATTTTGTAATTTAGGCGTGTTGGGAGCTAAGTCCTCTGTCCTTTCCTGTCTCTGGATTTATCAGTTCAGTATGTACATCATGTGTGTGTTATCACTTTTGTGTACATGAGTGTCTGTGCATTTAAAAAGTTATGCAAACATAAAATTTTAAGCATTCCAAGTTTAGTTCTAGACCATCATGGTAAAATCACCAGTGTGAAAAATAAAGAGTAAGGAATTAATGGGATAATAATTTGTGGGTAGGTGATTTCAATTTTATTTTTGAGAATTTAAATATGAACCAAGTACATTCCCTATTGTTTTCACAAATACTAACTCTCACCACCTCCCTTGAGGAATATTATTATCTTCAGTGAACATATAGAGAACCTGGTGTACAAACGGGTTGCAAAACTGCCCAAGGACACATTACCTCCAAGTAGTGAAACTGGGATTTGACACCAAGATCTGAGTCCAGAATCTGTGCAATTAAGCACTATGCTCAACTTAGCTGACCTCCTACCACATAAATACTTCACACTCATTACTTAAATTAAATTTCCATTTTGGGTTGAGAAAAATTATATCCCAATCTCATGCTACTTGGTAGTAACAGTTCCTTCTTCATGATTATAACATTTTCATGTTATAGCTGAACTGCTTATAACAATGATATACCACAGGTAAATTACCTGATTTTACTGTACCTGAAGCAAATACATTTATTATTCCTTGACCCCAAACACTCTATGAATATAAAGCACCTTATGTCTGAAGTCCATGGTCAGAAATTATATGAATAAAAAATTTATAAACAACCAAAACTAAAAAATATTTATAAACTAATTCAGTCATTAACCATTCCATCTATTTAATGATATACTAAAGTATTCACAATACTGAAATATATATTTTTATTTTTTTATCAGCTTTCTCTATTCTTTTAGAATTGAAATGGGGTTTTACCTATAGAGTTCCAAAGCAACCGGATGATTGACTCATATAGTTGGTAAATGCCATGCAGAAAAACAACTCACTGACTTTAAGGAGCTGCTTTTTGTTCCAGTTAACTCCATTGCTACTTTTGCTGAATGGCCAGGTGAGTAGGAGCTGACACAGGTGGCTGCTTGTGTATGTGGTAACCAGAGGCTTCTGGAATTAGTTCAGTTTTTAACTCTGAAACAAATCAGTAAGGCTATTTAAATGCTGTAATGGCAGTCATGAACAGTATTCCAAGAAACGCAGGGCCTCTGTACATGACAATGAAAGTTAATAAGAAAGATGAGTTTTCCTGGCACCAAAATACATGCACAAAATGGGGCAATACAGCGTGGAACGCCAAAATTGATACAAGAAACAGCAGTTTAACGTTTCTACAATGTTGAATAGGAGGGAAAATATGAGGAGAAGGTTGGGGGTGATGTGATGATAATGGCTGGAATGCACACATTTGGAAATGAATATGGAAAGTGGTGCTGCTACCAAAGAGTGCAGCTTACCCCAAGAGAATGGTTCTTTTAACTTTTTACCACCACTCCTTTGATAAGGGAAACATTTGTCATGATCAAGTGATGCTTATGTCACAGGTTCAAGAAGGAACAATTCCTCAAAATATATCCCGCTCTTAAATTATATCATTAACACATGGATTTATTACCTAACCAAAATACACAGAACAATAGGTGTCATGGCATAATTAAACCCTTTCAGTGATTTACAATTCAGTGTGATTGGGTTTACTATATTATTTTTAGAACCGCACTGGTTATGAGTAAACACATAGAGGTTTTGGGCAATGAACACAGGGAAAGTGTTAACAGAGGTGTTCCAAATGGGAGAGAGCACACAAACAACTGAATTTGGGATACTCATGGCAAACTACAGAGATTTTTATTTCTACTTAGGGCTGATGCTATTTTGATTACCATGATCTTGTCTCCTAGACTTTCCTAAAGAGCCATGGACACAAACAATGGAAGTTCCACTATGGATTTCATCCTGCTGGGGTTTTCTGATCGGCCCCGATTAGAACACTTCATCTCTGGGGTTGTCTTCATCTTCTATATTGTGACTCTGGTAGGAAACACAACCATCATTCTTGTATCTTACCTAGACACCCA
>NW_025409931.1:0-10160 GCF_002201575.2 Neomonachus schauinslandi
AGCCGAAGGCAGTCGCTTAACCGACTGAGCCACCCAGGCGCCCTAAATTTGAGAAGCTTTTTGACATTCAAGTGGATATATGGAGTTGGCAATTTGAGAACTGCATGTAGGGCTCAGCGAAAAGAACACAAACACAGCGCAGTGGGGAGGAAGGCTATCGCCTTAAAGAATTCTTCCAGATGATTTCTCCTTATGTTTCCTTAAAGTATTCAAGACTTTATTTCTTCTTCTGTGTTTGTCATGAAATACAACTTAGAAGTTGATAGTCCTATAATATATATTACTATGTAGCATTTACTTTTCTCCTTCTGTTTTTCTAATAGTTTCCTGATTTTCATTAAGGAATCCACCTAATCCCTATGTGCTGCTCAAACCTGACTGTCCATTGTAATCAGCTGGAGAACTTTAAAAAATACTAATGCTTGGATGCCACCCCCAGAAATTCTGATTTAAGTGTTTTGGGGAACAGTCTGCACTTGGGTACTTTTTAAAAGCTCTCCAGGTGACTCTAATGGGCAGGCAAATTTGAGAACCACTGTCACACGTGCTTTCCAGAAAATAGATCTTACAGGGCTGGCCTGATTGGTTTAAGTGTAATCCCAAACCCCTTTGCGCATTGATTAGTTCAGGAATCTAGACCAATCTGATTAGCACAAACATTTCAGAAATTGAAGTAACTGAGTAAGGAAATGTAGATTGCTTTTATCTTTTGGGAGAGAAATTTCTTTGCTTTGAAGAGCAAAGGACGATGGAGTGTTCTGTGGGTGTGAAGGTAAAGCAGAATTACAGACAACACTAGAGGAAGGTACATCCTCAGGGGAGAATCAGAGAACGGAACCACTCATGGAATTCAGCCAACCTCAAAGCTCTGCTGTAATGTCAGACGTCCAGTTAAGCCCGTTTATCTGACATACTTTTATTTAAACTAGTTTGAACCTTGAAATATTTGAGAAATAACAACATAATTTCCCAGCGTAAAAGATGATAGACCTTTTGTCCTGAAAGGTCTCAAAGAGGCCAAATGGGGTAGATAAGAAAAAAATAGAGGTGCTCCAACTGCACATTTGGACTGAGTCTCCAAGAGTTATAATTAATACGTCACCAAAGCCAGAGATTAATATTACCATCAAGAAGGAATGTCTGGGATTTAAAGAAATCTGAGATTTTATTTATAAAGGTAAACAATGTAATTCTATCACTAAAATTTTTAGTATTTGTGTAAGTGTCTCAGGGCTGCCATAACAAAGGATCAGAAACTGAGTGGCTTAAAACAACAGAGATTTATTCTGCCATAGTTCTGGAGGCTAGGAATCCGAAGGCAAGGTGTTGCCAGGGCCCTGTCCCTCCGAAGGCTCTCAAGGAGAATCCTCCCTTCTTTTTCAGCTTCTGGTAGCGCCAGCTATTTTTTGGCATGTGACAGCATAACTCCGGCTTCTGGCTCAGTTTTCTTCCTGTGTGTTTCTACATTTTCATAAAGACACTAGTCACATGGGATTAGGGCCCACCCTAATGACCTCATTTTAAATTGATTACAGGCATATCTCATTTTATTGGGCTTTATGGATACTGCATTTTTTACAAATTGAAGACTTGCAGCAACCCTATGTGGAGCAAGTCCATTGGCACCATTTTTCCAACACCATTTGCTCACTTAGTATCTCTGTCACATTTTGGTAATTCTCACAATATTTCAAACTTTTCAGTACTATTGTTATGGTGATCTGTGATCAGTGATTACAGCTTGCTGAAAGCTCAGATGATTGTTAGCATTTTTTATCAATAAAATATTTTGTAATTAAGGTACATATATCAGGGTTTTTTGACATAATGCTATTGCACACTTAATAAAATATAGTGTAAACATAACTTTTATATGCAGTGAGTAACCAAAAATTTCATTTGACGTGCCTTATTGCAGTATTTGCTTTATTGTGGTGGTCTGGAACCTAACCCACAATATGTCAGAGGTACACCTGTGCATCTCTGCAAAGACCCTACTTCCATATAAGGCCACATTCTAAGGCACCCGGGAGTTAGATTTCAACATATCTTTTTAGAGGACAAAATTCAACCCATAACAGTAGTCAACAGCTATGGTAAGCTGAACATGGCCCCCAAATATGTCCACATCTAAATCCCTAGAATCTGTGAATGTTGTCTTATATGGCAAAGGGGACTTTACTGATATGATTTTAAAATAGGAAGATTATCCTCAATTATTTGGGTGAGCCCCAAATGTAATCACCAGGGCCCTTATCAAAGTAAAGTAGAAAGGTCAAGGGAGGAAAAAGGTGATGAAAGCAGAGAGAGATTTGAAGATGATATGATGCTGGCTTTGAAGAGGAAAGAAGGGACCATGAGCAGAGAAAGCCCCCCCCCCCCCCCCCCCGCCCCGGCCCAGAAGCTGGAAGATGCATGGAAATGGAATCTCTCCCTAGAGCCTTTGGAGAGAGCAGTCTTGGTTTCCACTTGGTGAAACCGATTTTGAACTTCTGATCTCCAGAACTATAAGAGAATACATGTGTGTTTTAAGCCACAAGGTTTGTAATAGAGTTAGTTGACCTTTGAACAACACATTTGAACACAGGCCCCACTTGTACACTCCTTTTTTTTTTAATAAATTCAGCACAGGACTCAATGTATTTTCCGTATGATTTTCTTAATAACATTTTCTTTTCTTTAGCCTACTTTATTGTAAGAAAATAGTATTATAATACATATAGCATGCAAACTATGTGTTTAATGACTGATGTTATCAGAAAGCCTTCCTTCCAGTCAACAGCAGTCTTATAGTAGTTTGGGGGGAATCAAAATTCATATGCAGATTTTCAACTGCTCAGGGGTCAGTGCCCCAAACCCGTTGTTGTTCAAGGATCAACTGTAGGCAGTGCTGCCAACGCCCCAGCGGAGAAGCTGAGGTCATGATCGTATTTGAAATATTTAAAGTGGATACAAAACTGTTTCAGCAATGCAGACAATTAAGTGTGTTGTTGGGGGCGATGGTGCCGTTGGTAAAGCATGTCTCCTGAATATCCTACACGACAAACAAATTTCCATCTGGTATGTACCGACTGTTTTTGACAACTATGCAGTCACAGGATGGGTGGAGAGCCATATACTCTTGGACTTTCTGATACCGCAGGGCAAGAGGATTACGACAGATTACCGCCGCGGAGTTATCCACAGATGTATTTCCAGTCTGTTTTTCAGTGGTCTCACCATCCTCATTTGAAAATGTGAAGGAAAAGTGGGGGCCTGAGATAACTCACCATTGTCCAAAGACTCGTTCTTGCTTGTTGGGACCCAAACTGATCTCCGAGATGATCCCTCTACGACTGAGAAACTTGCCAAGAACAAACAGAAGCTATCACTCCAGAGACTGCTGAAAAGCTGGCCCCTGAGCCGAAGGCAGTCAAGTATGCGCAGTGTTCTGCCCTTGCACAGAGAGGCCTAAAGGCTGTATTTGACCAAGCAATATTGGCTGCCCTGGAGCCTCCCGAACCGAAGAAGAACCGCAGGTGTATGCTGCTGTGAACATCTCTCCAGAGCCCTTTCCACACAGCTGGCTCAGCATCGTACTAAAAGCAATGTTAAATCAAACTAAAGATTAAAGATTAAAATTTGCTTTTGCAATAATGATAAATGCCCTGCACCTACCTCCGTGCACTCGTGTGAGACAAGGCCCGTAGGTATGGTCCCCTTCCCCCTCTCTGTACTAGTTAATTTGAGTAATTGTGTATTGTCAGAAAAGTGATTAATACTAGTTTTTGTTTTGTTTCAAAAAAATTTTTGTTTCGTTTAAAAGCAAGGCATGCTTGTGATGACTCCGTAACAGACTAATTTGGGTTGTTGAAGCTGCTCCGGGGCTCCATTCACTCTGGAGAATGATCTGGGACATTTAGGTTTGTTTTTTTTTTAATTTTCCTTTTTTTGCCCTTTTTTTTTTTTTTTTTTTTGTGGGGAGGGGTGGGATGCGGGGAGTGTGTGTGTGGGCGTTTGTTTTTATTTAGTCATTTTTTTAAAAATTCATTAACCATTGGACAGCCCTTAAGGGGAGGAGGATGGATTGATTCCACATTCCACTTCCTAGATCTAGTTTAGAAAACTTGTTCCCCATCTGGTGCTCTTAGGAAGGAGTATAGTAAATAATAACAGACTCCTTTTTGAAAGTTGCTTTTTCTCTTTACCCTTGAGTAGGTCCAGTAGTTGATGAAACTTACGAAAGTGGGTGGAACCTGCCTGCCCCTCTTCTTTTTTTAGGATGCACTGTATATGTGACTGTGACTTTCAAGGACATTTGTTTGCCATTTGCTGATTTTTTTTGAAGTTAATTTCTAACTCACTGATAAATGAAGAAAAGTATTGTGCCTTTTGAAATACACCAAATTGATTGAGTACATAATTAAAAAACATTTTTTTCCCGTCAGTCACTGTCCTATATGCTCAGCATAGTGCATGATACGGTGTTCCTAGAACACAGCTGAAGACCTGGTAAATGGAGGAAATGTGAGGGGTGGCGCTAGGAGACAGACGTCTATGGAATGATGCACATCTTTCAAGTTGGGAGGATGGAGACCTGCTTCATGAAGAAGCTGAGGGTGAGGGTGGGGAGAACATTTAACAACATGGGGACCAGTCAGGGGAATCCGCTTATTTCTGTTTTGCATATGAGGAACCCTAGAGTAGCTAGTTAAGGCTCTCTAGTTTAGTAAACAAGTCATGGAGTCTTATGAAGACTCTTCATAAGTGTTAATAAGGATTTTATCCACTTATTTTGGTTGCAGTTTCCAATTTTTGAAAATGTTTAGATAATCTCCACCTTCCCCAAATCCTAATTCTTGTAGATTCATTAGCGTTGAACCAATGCTTTCTCATGTCTCAATTCTTTGTATATGCATTCTTTTCAGAAAAAAAAAAAAACGCTTCACACACAAAAAAGGATCAACTGTAATTTTTTTTTTTATGAATGATTTTATTTATTTACTTGTCAGAGAGACACAGCGAGAGAGGAACACAAGCAGGGGAAGCAGCAGAGGGAGAAGTAGGCTTCCCGCGGAGCAGGGAGCCCGATGCGGGGCTCGATCCCACGACTCCGGGATCATGACCTGAGCCGTAGGCAGATGCTTACCGACTGAGCCACCCAGGCACCCCTCGACTGTAATTTCTTACAACTGCAAAGCATATTTCCAATTAGGCCATGGAAACTAATACAACAGCTATATATAGGATATTTTTTTTTTCACAATTGAAGTTTGAATATGGATTTTATATAACTTAATATTATTAAGTCAGTATTAAATTTGTTGTGTATAATAATGGTATGTAGTTATATAGGAGAATATCTTTATTTTTAAGGGAGACACACTAAAGTATTTAGGGAGAAGTGTCAAGATGTTTACAATTTATTTTCAAATTGTTCAGAAAATGTGTAAGTGTGCATAAAAAGTGATAAAGCAAATGCAGTAAATAGTAACAACTGGTGACTCGAGATGAAGATATGGTTGAAGATCTACTATTTTTTTCAACTTTTCTGTAGGTTTGAACTCCCCCTCCTTGAGAAATTTTTTTAAAATTATGATTAAAGACTTTAAATAATACAGAAACAGCTTTCATAGACATTACCATCCATTTTATTTTTGCAATAAAATAAATCTATGTTAACTGATACAATTTCAACATGAACATATAAGATTTTTCACCTCATTAAAGGGCTTATGTATGAGAGTGATCATCCATCTATTAACTAGAACTCTGAATGTTATCTCTTGCTCATCATACTTGCTCTACTCATTAAAGATAATAGTGACTTAAGTGATTGCACTAGTCCAAGGATGCTCAAATCACATTGGCTTAGACATTTGGTTATTCTGTCTTCTAAAGTCTGAGATTGAAACTGAAGTTGGATAGGGGAGTTTAGTCAAATACTGAGACCGAAGCTAAGTTATTTCCAGGGACAGAACATATCTTGACATGTTATAGTGATTCTAAGTGCTTTCAGAAAGAGATGGTAGATCATCTACAAAAGAGCAAGAATCAGAC
Organism: Neomonachus schauinslandi; assembly: GCF_002201575.2. Taxonomy (NCBI): domain Eukaryota; kingdom Metazoa; phylum Chordata; class Mammalia; order Carnivora; family Phocidae; genus Neomonachus; species Neomonachus schauinslandi. The sequence goes on from NW_025409931.1 coordinate 6,040, forward strand.
TTTCTACACCTGAACTCCAGATTATCATATTTCATATTCCCATTTGGGAATTTGATCTTTCCTATCTGATTCCTACTTGATATTTCCGCTCGGATAGCTACCAGGAGTCTCACAATTTTGTCCAAAACAGTACTCTTGGATTTCTCCCTCCAAACCTACTCGTCACTCATGTCAGTAAATAGCAGCTCTTTCCGAGTGTTCTGTCCAAACACCTGCAATTAATCCTTTATTATTCTCCTGTCATAACCTACATTCAGTTCATCAGTTTCAATTAAAATATATCTTCACTATTTCTCAGATCTCCACTGATACCACCTGCTGCTACTCTTGCTCTCCTAGTCTATTTTTTAACATAGCATCCTGGGGGAGCTTTAAAAAAACAAGTCAAATAATGTCATTACCCTGATCAAACTCTCCAAAGGCACTCCAACTCATTTAGAATAAAAGACAAAATCTTTGTAATGGCCTATGAGGCCTTTCTATGGCCTACATGGTCTGATCCTCAACTACCTCCCTGATCTCTTGTCCCTGCAGATATTTCCTTTGCTGGCTGTGTTTCAGCCATACTAGCATTGCTTATTCCTTGAACTCCCCAAACTTGTGCCTGCCTCAGGGCCTTTGCACTTGTTTTCCAGTTCTTAGACTACTCTTCTCCAATATAGGCTATGGTTCACTATCTTTATTCAGGCCTCTGCTCAAATATTAACTGATCAGGCCTGTTGTCAACACTGTACTCCATATTCTGTTGTACTTCATAGCACATATCATTCCCTAAATATTATACTATTATACATTTCTTTCATTTGCTTGTTTTCAGCATCCACCAACTAACATGTAGCCTTATGTGGACAGGCTCTTCTTCTTGTCTGTTTACTACTGCATCCCCAGCATGTTTTACTTATCTGAGGGTACAAAATATGTTTTTCCCCCCTCTCCTTTATTGCAGGAAATGGTCTGCACAAATACTCATAGTGGAGCCTGAACAGATGTCACATTTGTAAGTGTAAATTTTGGTGCTAAAGGGAACGATTGATAGATAATATAGTTACACTAAGCCACCTCCACCTCTAAGAATTAACTGTTTTTGGCTTCCCTATCCATATTCGGAGAATCCTCAGAACCAAATGGTAGGGACTACCTCCCCAACATGTAATTACGGCATGTGCCCAACATCCTGTGTGCCTCTTAAAATGTTTTCATTATATTCCTCCCTGTAAACTCAAACCTTCCCTATTTTCTTTTCTCCTCCCCATCTCCACGCTTCAGCCTTCTGCCTAATCTCTTAGTAGATCAAGCACAGGCACGTGCAAAAGCAGGAAAATGTTTCCTGGGGTCTAACCATTGGAAAGAAGGGATGAATTCAGTAGAATCCTAGGAAATAAGTTATTGTTTTTTAATTGGGCAGGGCAGACAGGAGGTAATAAAAATCATGCCGGAGGATAATATTTGGGATTTTATGCACGTACATGAGAAAAAGAGTTTACACAAAGGGATGGGCTAGGACACCTGTAGTGTTCTTGACATTTTTTTCCAGGAAGTTTTAGTTTTACAGCTTTATTTTAGTACCTTATCTTCTCTCACTTGACCTCTTTAAAATGTGTTTTCAAACACTAATAAAGGTAGAAAGGCAAAGTCCTATGCTATATCTGGTGCCCTGAATTAATGAAGGAATAAATGAAACTAATTTTGTATGTAGTATTAAAAACAATTCTGGGAAAGGACAATTTAGGAAAAAGGAAGAACTATCTGGGTGGTGACTGAAAACTGCGAACAGGTTCTTACCAAGTAATACTGCAACTACATAGCCAGTATGTCAGTGGTTATCAAACATGTGAATCACCTGGAGTGTTCCAGAGGTTGTTCTTCCTGGCCTCTCACCCCCAATGCCCATGATCTGGCTTCGGGGGAAATATGTGTGGCTTTAGGGATAAACTCACTGACTGAGGGTCCTATGGCCTTTGGACTGTTTTAAGAAGCATTGCTTTTATATTTTATTTATTTATTTATTTGAAAGAGAGACAGCAAGAGCGAGAGACAGAACACAAGCAGGGGGAGCAGGAGAGGGAGAAGCAGGCTTCCCGCCGAAAAGGGAGCCCGATGTGGGGCCCCATCACAGGCCCTGGGATCATGGCCTGAGCCAAAGGCAGCCGCTTAACGACTGAGCCACCCAGGCGCCCCAAGAAGACTACTTTTAAACGTCTAGTCTTAAAAATGGAGAAAGCCCTTTTTATTCTCTAATATTTAGTGCCTCTATTTTCAGAGAAGAAGAGAATGAATGTCACGTCCAAGCAAGTGACAAGCATTTTTAAGATTTAACAGTTTTAACAATGTAAGTTTCTGGACATTTTCTGACTAGCAGGGCCAGGATCTGGAAATCCCTGAGCCTCTATAAACCCTCTTTCCTGCTTCCTTCCTTATCCAGATCGTAAAATAGCAAAACTACAATTATGGAGAATTGTGTAAATTCTCAACACCTGAGCAAAAACGGTTTATTGTAAATAAGTGGCCTTTTTATTATCTTATTCTGACAATTTAACGTCTCCAATTTGACCAGTAAGTACATACTGATTCCATGTACCTGAAAAGAATACCAAACTGGGACAGGAGAGGTATGTAAACTAGAAATTACGTCAAGGACAGAATCAAGATCGAGGTACACGGTAAAGGTTTACTAATAGGAGACGGGCATGGATTCAAAAGTATTGCTTTGCATTTTCACAAACACATGAATCTTCCAGAGCAAGAAAAATGCAATTACAAAGTACAGATCCAATCTAATTGCTTTACAGTAAACACTCTAACACTAATTTCTACAATCTTGATTGAGACTTACGTTGACTGCCACGCGTCATTAGCCGTTTCACTGTTAGAGTTGTTACTTTTCAGAATGAATACAGTACTCTACCTAGTTCTCCACTATGCTAAAGAATCAGGTCCCATCTTGGGTTCCTTTCTTAGCCTCCAAAGGAAAATGCTGACATCGACTAAGAAAATGAAACTAAGTGGTATTAAAAGAGAAGGAATTTTGAATAGAGAGAAAACAGCTTCTTTCACCGAGAAGGTGGGTGGCTCTGAAAAGAGCCTTTGGAGTCAAGCGGCCGGCGACCCGTGCTCGAGCGCCGTGTCCCGGCAGGGACTCACTTGGAGCTGGTGTACTTGGTGACCGCCTTGGTGCCCTCGGACACGGCGTGCTTGGCCAGCTCGCCGGGCAGCAGCAGGCGCACGGCCGTCTGGATCTCCCGGGACGTGATGGTCGAGCGCTTGTTGTAATGCGCCAGGCGGGAGGCCTCGCCGGCGATGCGCTCGAAGATGTCGTTGACGAAGGAGTTCATGATGCCCATGGCCTTGGACGAGATGCCGGTGTCGGGGTGCACCTGCTTGAGCACCTTGTACACGTAGATGGAGTAGCTCTCCTTGCGGCTGCGCTTGCGCTTCTTGCCGTCCTTCTTCTGGGCTTTGGTGACCGCTTTCTTGGAGCCCTTCTTGGGCGCGGGAGCGGATTTTGCCGGCTCGGGCATAGCGGGAAGCGCGAGCGACAGACAAGAGCGGACCAGAAAAGCACGCAGCACAGTAAGGCCCAGGCTACCGGAAGCGCCTCGGTCCTTAAAGAGGCCGTAGGCAAATTAAGGCTCTGGTTACGCCGCGTCGTGATTCGCGATTTTTCGGCGGCGCTCCTGCGCGGGGGACGAGATTATGTAAATGAGCGGATTCTGGCCGAGCCGCCCTATTGGCCGTCAGGACAAAGATCTGCTTGAGCCAATCGAAGTGCTCCGTAGACAATCCGGGTTCTGCCTATAAAAGGGTGAAGCGGGGCGCTTTGCGGCGACTTTCTCGGTCGTCAAGCGGGAGGTGTTGGCCGCGAGCGTCGCTGTCATGTCTGGTCGTGGCAAACAAGGAGGCAAGGCCCGCGCCAAGGCCAAGTCGCGCTCGTCCCGCGCCGGCCTGCAGTTCCCGGTGGGCCGAGTGCACCGCCTGCTGCGCAAGGGCAACTACGCCGAGCGGGTGGGGGCCGGCGCGCCGGTGTACATGGCCGCGGTGCTGGAGTACCTGACGGCGGAAATCCTGGAGCTGGCGGGGAACGCGGCCCGAGACAACAAGAAGACGCGCATCATCCCCCGCCA
>NW_025409932.1:0-10152 GCF_002201575.2 Neomonachus schauinslandi
CTGTTTGGACTGACTGCCTGATAGTGGCCTGGGCTGACCTGTAAGCAAGTCTCTCAGTGAAGGAGACCCTAGCCAGGGGGCTGGGCTGATGCAGGCAGGGCACTACCATTTCCTCCATCTCGGCCTTCAGGGGGACCATGCCCACTTGTGCCGAGTAGAGCTTCCAGTTAGGCACAAACTTGGTCCTGCAAGAGCTGAATCCTGTGATCAGCACTCCAAGACCCTTGCCAGTTCCAGATCCCTCCCGATACTGGTCTGCACAGCTGCACATGCACAGCATGTAGTCCTTCTTCAGACCTTGGGCACTGGGGCCCTCCGGGCCTGGGGAGTTAGTGCTTGTCCCCAAATGCTTGCACAGTGGAGAAGATGGGAGAGCCCCCACTCCCAATCATTCTGAGGCAGCAGGTGCCAATTGGTGGCCCTCAGGCATCAGTTGAAGCTGTTACCCCTGAGTCTGCATTGTGTGAAGGGAGGTCTCAGTTCCTGGATCCTCCAGGAGAAGATTCATGCAGGGATCTGAGCCGGGCTTGAATCGAGGCAGTCAGCAGGGATGTAGCAAGCACCAAACACCTAATTAAAGTGGAAGTCCACTCTCAAGGTGGGAGGATGGGAAAGTTCTGGGAGGTGGGACTGATGTAGGAAAAAACGTTAGGGGTCAAATCCAATGGCCAAGAAAGAATTCTTGAGACCTCTTTGGTGCAAAAGGTGGTTTTATGAAAGCTCAGGAAGAGCTGCACTGGGGTCATGAGGAGTGGCCCATTATGTACTTTCAAGTTGGGAGGGGGTTAGGGATAGGGTAAGTCTCTAAGGAAGTTTGGAAGCAAGGTTTCCAGGACCTTGAGGGGGCTAGCTATTGTTGGGAAAAGGTCATTTATTACCACCTAATAAAACCTGAGTCATGAGAACCTTCAGATGTATATCAGTGGGCCATCTGCTTGGGGTGTGATTACCAACACATATCTTGGGGGGTTTAGAGATAAAGAAAGTTTCCAAAGGAAGTTTTATATACTAAAGTTGGACCTACGGGATCTGGCGGTAGGGGATGCTTTCGGGATAGGGTTGCCTTTCCCCCTTAGCAGAGTATCAATAGAGGCAGTTGAGTCCCTAGAGGAATGTCCCTCTGCCTGTTTCAAGGGTTTATCAGTGGGCTGTAGGTATAAGGAAATTTAATAATTTTTCTTCTGCCTTTGTTCCCCACATCAGTGCTGGCCCCCGAGGTTGCTGTGGGATTAGATATCACAGGGTCTCTCGGGGCTGGAGTAGCTGTGAGGGACAAATCTTTACTAAGTGCTTCTTCCTTAAAGCATTGTCCTGCTGAGAAGGAGACAGTACTCCCTGGGACCCAGCCTGAGCCTGCTTTGTTGCTGAGGAAACCATGCACTGAAACCAAAGCAGATGAGACCTACAGCAGATAGAGCCTCAGGACAGCAGGACCATGGTAGGGGGCTGGGGACTAAAGCCACAGTGCTAAGAGACCCATGGCCCCACAAGTTGGGAACCATTCACACCCTCAATGCTTCACACACACATGAAGCATGCACTGCCCGAACCCACCTTTCAGCCCATGCTCTCTTGGGCAGCAGGACTAGTGGCGATGAGGTGGACAGTGGTGTCCTCATGTCCCTCATGGTTCTGCAGCCATCCCCAGCTTCTGCAGTCAGGGCCACTGCAGGCTTCTGCAGACGACTACTCTGCATAACTGTCTCATTACGCCTCTGGTCCAGGGGCAGAAGAGCCTGCCAGGTAGGGTGCATCCAGGGCACCCTGAGCCTCAGGCTGGCTGGCCGTGGGAAATGCAGGAGTAACTTGTGCCCAGAGCCCCTCAGCATCACATGGGGACCATGCACAACACAGCCTCTGGCTTGTCTTGCAGGTGGACTTGGAGGCCGTTGGGGAAGCGGCTCAATCAGCCAAGATGGTTGTGAGGACACTGCAGACATAGGATGAGGCTGGAGAAGTCTCTGTCCTGTCGAAAGCTGTCATGTCTCCACATCCCAGGCTCACTGGTTCCTTCTACACAACCCAGGGAGCAGAACAGGAACTTGGGATAAGGGGGGTGGGACAGCAGGTTAATTGGCTTCTCAACTTTTGTCATGAACAGGGAGCTATTTATTTTTTTTTTAGAACACCTTAAAGAGGTGCCTAATGGTCCATAGCCCCGGCACCCAAATCGCTATTAGGAATTCAGAAAGTGCTTCCTTTCTCATATAAAGTGTGTGTCACCTGGCTAAAACCTAAGGAGTTCTGAGTTCCAGGCTCTGGAAATGCCCGTAGGAAGCTATTTAAAGTAATACAGATGACCCAACACCTTCTCTATTTATTATCTCCATGTGGCTTATTTTAAAATCTCAGGATAGTTGATCCCTGAAGAAATGTCCTGTTTGACTCATATAATGCTAAAACCAGAATATGACGAATGTAAAAGTGGCAGCTGCTGCATAATAGTCTTAAAGGAGGGAACGTATGCAAACTACCCAGGAATGCCTTCAATCCTGCTGGCCTATATTTTAGCAATAACCAATGCGTCAAGAAAATCTGGCAATTACATAGGGGTCAGAGTGAAATATATCCGCCCCTTAAAAAAAATCTTCCAAAAAGGGAAGACTAAATTCAACCTGTATGTTCTTGACACTTTCAGATATATGATTTGGGATAAGTTACATGTGCAATCTAAGCTCCAGTGTAATCATCTATAAAAGGGGGATAATAATGTCTCTCTTATAGTGTTATTTATTGAGTTAAATTATACAGTGAATAGGAAGCACTAGATATATCAAATATATATTTGCTTTCTTCTTCTTTTTGCTCAAGCAGAGATTGTTTTTTTTTTTTTAATTTGATTGATAGATAGTAATGAGGGAAGGAAATAAAAAAAATATACCTGGCAACAAATGCTTTCATAAAAGTTGGAGATCATCACAACGGTTTACTAATGACCCAAACATAACTATTCAGTAGTACCCTAAGTTAATTAAATTAAATTCTTAATTTTAGTAGAATTCCCCAAAACAATATATAAAGGGTTTTTAAATTTTTATCTTTATACAGGTATTTACCAATAAATACAGTCAATGAAGTGAGACATGAGAGGAAAAAAAAAATATATATTATATATGTATATATATGGATATATATATATATGACTCCTATATATATGAATCAAAGGCTGGCAATTCTGGATAAGTTACTTAAATAAGAGAAAACAGCAACATTGACTGATAATGATATAAATAACAGCACTAACAATTATCAAAAGTATATTTATTGAAGAATTACTGAGTGATGTGCACTGTGCTTAAAGGTGTATTTTCATGATTCTACTTAAATAGGACTAAGGAAAAACCCTCTATTACATAACTCAAGAGCACCCTATACTTCACTGCAGTCATTATAAACTTTCAGTTCTTTAATTAATTAGTTGTAATACATTTTAAATTTTTATTGAAGTGGTAATTAATTTTACTGGAGTGTACAAATGGAATCAAAAACATGAAAAATTTATAGTAATACAGTAAGATAGATTAACCCAAAAAATCCACCCACCAAATGTTATAAAAATGGTCTAATAAAATGAGGAATGAAAGGGGAGAAGAGATCACGACTAACACCAAGGAAATAGAAACAATTATTAGAAATTATTATCAACAACTATATGTGAAGAAACTGAGCAATCTGGATGAAATGGAGGCCTTCCTGGAAACCGATAAGCTGCCATGACTGAAATAGGAAGAAACTGGGGAATTCTACCAAACATTCAAAAGTCAAGGAAGGAAGGCACCAGCCATGGAGCTCAGGAGATATCTAGAAAGTGAGGAAATGCAGCCTGACAATGACTAGATTTTAGCTCAGTGAGACCAATTTCACACTTCTGACCCCATGAAGTGTAAGGAAATAAACTGGTGTTTTGAAAGCTAATAAGAGTAGAGTAATGTGTTCTATCAGCAATAGGAAACTAATACCATCAATATTGAATATTGAACACAGCAACTCTGTGACCATGATGGACCACGGCAAAAACAAGACCCTGCCCGATCCTGTGTGAACACAGACACAACACGAACATCACCCAAGTCAAAAAACTACTGTGCATTTCCCTTTCCTACAAATGAATGACTGTGGCTTTGTTACCAGTGACTGTGTTAGCCTTGCTCTGATAGGGTTCACCTATGTAAGAGTTATTAAGACAGCCAGTCATAGAATTCCTCATGCTTCCATGAGCAAGCATGGACATGCTTCTCTCAATTTAATACCAACGCAAACCCCACTTCCTAAAAGCCTTGCACAATCACCTCACACAAACCTAAACATTATATATTCTTTCTATAATTTTCATCCTGAGATGTCCTATGATTCCCCTAAGATGGGTGCTCCCCACACTACAATAATTAATAAACCCATTTTTTAATTGGGTTTATTAATAGGCACAGCATAGGGAACATAGTCACTGATATTGTAATTCTGTTGTATGGCGACTGATGGTAACTGCACTTGCGGTGAGCATAGCAGCATAATATTTAACCTTGTGGAATCTCAAGTTGTGGAATCTCAAGTTCTTGCACCTAAAACTAATGCAACATTACGTTTTGACTATACTGAAATAAAAATAAAACTAAATAAAGCCATCTCTTTCTTTTTATTCCCAGTTTATTTTTTATTATTAATTTTTCCATTCTACTATAGTTAATATACAGATCCTATGGTATGTGTTTTCACTGACCGGCTTATTTCACATAGCATAATACACTCAAGCTCCATCCATGTTGTTGCAAATGCCAAGATCTCGTTATTTTTTATGGCTGTATAATATTCCGTTTTTGGTGTGTGTGTGTGTGTGTGTGTGTGTGTGTGTCTTATAATATCTATTATATATATACAAATACATATATATTTATATGGTTTATATGTATGTGCATGTGTGTTTACATACATACCACATCTTATTGATCTACTGATCAACAGATGGACCCTTGGGCTGCTTCCAGAATTTGGCAATTGTCAATAATGTTGCTGTAAACATAGGGGTGTATATGTCCCTTTCAATTAGTGTTCTTGTATTCTTTGGGTAAATACCCAGGAGTGTGGTTACTGGCTTGTACGGTGGTTGTGTTTTTAACTTTTTGAGGAACCTCCATACTGTTTTCAACAGTGTCTAGACCAGTTTGTTTTCTCATCAATAGTGCAAGAGGGTTCCTTTTTCACATCCTCACAAACACTTGTTCTTTCGTTGTGTTGATGTTGATTTTAGCCATTCTGACAGGTATGAGGTGGTATCTCATTATAGTTTGATTTGAATCTCCCTGATGATGATGATATTGAGCATCTTTTCATGTGTCTGTGGGCCAATGGGACGTCTTCTTTGGAAAAATGTTTGTTATGTTTTCGGTCCATATTTAATTGGATGATTTGTTTATTGGGAGTTGAGCTGTGTAAGTTCTTTATATATTTTGGAAATTAACCCTTTATTGGATAGCTGTTCGCAAATACCTTCTGTGATTCTGGAGGTTGTCTTTAATTTTCGTTGATTGTTTCCTTGCTGTACAGAAGCTTTGCATTTTGAGGTAGTCCCACTAGTTTATATTTTATTGCCCTTGTTCAGGAGATCTATCTGGAAAAATGCTGCTAGGGGCGCCTGGGTGGCTCAGTCATTAAGCGTCTGCCTTTGGCTCAAGTCATGATCCCAGGGTCCTTGGATTGAGCCTCACATCGAGCTCCTGGCCCAGTGGTGAAGAGGGTGGCTAGAACTTTGTCAATTTTTAAAAATATTAGAGAAAGTTTGTGAGAGAATGGGCGGGTCTCAGTCTCACAACCCTGAGATCATGACCTGAGCCAAAATCAAGAGTCAGACACTTACCCTATTGAGTCACCCAAGTGCCCCTAGAACTATCAATTTAGTTGATCTTTTCAAACAACCAACTCCTGGTTTTGTTGATCTGTTCTATTGTTTATTCATTTTCTACATAATTCATCTATTTCTGCTCTAATCTTTACTGTTTCCTTCCTTCTGCTAGTTTGGGGTTTCTTTGAATTCTTTTTCTAGTTCCTTTAGGTGTAAAGTTAGGTGTTTATTTAAGATTTTTCTTACTTATTGAGGTAGGCCTGTATTGCTATAAACTGCCCTCCTAGAACATCTTTTGCTCATGTATTTTGGAGAGTATTGTCTTCTTTTTCTTTTGATTACTTGGTTGACCCATTCATTGTTTAGTAGCATGCTATTTAACCCCAATGTATTTTTGGACTTTCTGGAATTTTTCTTTTGTTTGGTTTTGTTTCTTTCTTTGTTTGTCTATTTTTCTTGTGGTTGATTTCTAGGTTTTATGGCATTGTGATTTGATATCTCTTAAGGTAAATGTTCTCATTTTATGAGTTATAAATTTTCTTTGAGCTATTTTGGCATTTGCATAAATTTATTAATTCTATGGTCAACTTGAAAATGTTCATATTCACACACAAACTGAAGGGGTTTAGTGAAAATTATATTAAATTTACAAGTATAGGAATAAAATTTACTTTAATAATTATGCATATAGCAATCTTGTTAAATTTATTTATTTCCTTTTTTCCTTCATAATATCACTCATGCTTATTAGTTTCTTGCCAGACATAGCTTATAGCATATCATTTATTCTAAAAGATTTCCAATTTTATTGTAATGCCTACATTTTTCCATGTGTTATATAGCTGTAATTTTTCACCTTAATATACACAGAATTTATCATCTAACAATTCTACTCTTAGGGAAATACCCATCAGAAATACATGTATGTGTGTTCTCGAAGACAATTATTAGAATGTTCACACCAGGGCTATTCATAATAGATCCAACCAGACACAGCCTGCAGGAAGAGGACAGCCATCTGAGCTGACTACTGACACTACCTGACTACAACTCCATGGTGGCCCCAGACTGGGGTCTTAAAAATACATGCACTAAATCTGATATATAAAAAAAAAAACAAGCAAAGTAGACCATGAAGTTTACTAGGCTGAAGGCACCTGCAGCTCAGTGACGACATAGGGTGCCAGCAACGACAAAGGAGACATCCTTGAAGCACCTGGATCTGGTGAACAGGGAGCATTACACTGTAGGGCACCCCCAGAGCTCTCCTTCATAAAACCTCTACGTGTAATGTCAAGAAACATAGCTGACTTTCCTAAAACAGAGAAACACACACAGAGAGACAGACAAGCAATATGACTGATTAAGAATTCAAAGTAATGGTCATAAAGATACTTATTGGAATTGAGAAGAGTGCAAGATCACAGTAAGACCTTTAACAAAGAGAAAGATCATACAAAAAATAACCAAAGATAATGAATGAAACAAATGAAATTAAATATACACTAGAGGGAATAAATAGTAGACTAGAAAAGGCAGAAGAATAGATCAGTGAGCTGGAAGACAGAGTAGTGGAAAGCAAACAGATGAACAACAACAACAACAAAAATTACAAAGTGAGAATAGGTTAAAAGAACTCAGCAGTATCACCTAGTGTAATCACATTAACATTATAAATACCCCAGAAGGAAAAAAGTGAGAAAAATGGACAGAAGGAATAGTTGAAAATGTTTCTACTCTGGGAAAAGACACAGACATCCACTTCCAGAAGGCAGAGAGCCCCCAACAAAATCCACCCAAGGAGGTCCATACCAAGGCACATTATATTTAAAATAGCAAAATGTAATGATAAAGAGTGAACTTTAAACCCAGCAAGAGGTTGATTGCTGGGAAGATGGGAAAGTAGGAAGACCCTAAGCTCACCTTGTCCTGAGATACAACTATATAACACTCACATCAATGTAAATAACTCAGAAAAAGGCCAAAGGTTGGCAGAACGAACCCCAAAACTAAATGTAGAGAAGAGGGAACATTGAAGAGGATAGGAAGGGCAGAGATGGCAGTGAAGCTAAAGGGACCTTGGGACTTCCAATGAAAGGAAGGGACCCATTGGCATGGAGAGGGGAGAGAAACACTATCAAACTGGGGAGCCCCCATGGGGAGGACAAATCTCCATATCTTTTTGCTTTGAAAACCAGAGGGACCAAGTTTGAAACAGTCACTACTTATCCTCCTGGCAGTGAACCCCACCAGCCCATGCTTTGGTGGATCCACCCCTCTAGCCAGGCAGTCATCAGAAGACCAGAACACAAACCTTACAAACACTGCGTGTCCTGACCCTCCCCAGGTGGGGGGTATGTCTCCTCTAATACCCTCTTGGGCAGAACCCATCCAACCTGAGAAGGACTAGACCATTTCCAAAGGAACTCCTCTGCCGTAGACAAAGAAAGATAATCACACACACCCGTGAGACAGCAGCCTCAGCAGTGAGCTGTAGGCAGACAACTGGCTTGATTACAGGCTGTGCCTGCCAATGAAATCTTCTACATGGACAACACAGGGAAAGCACCCTGTAGCCTGATGCTACTACATCTATGGCAAATATCTGGGCTGACTCAAGTCAAGTCCAAGGTGGCTCCAGACAGGTCCACTTACACCACAGGGGTCAAACCCTGCCCAAAACAGGCAGAGAGCCACCACAGGTGACTGGAATGAAGGAACAAGTGGGTAAACCACAACAGCACAGCTTACACAACCCACATAGAAGACACCCCTGAAAGGCAGGGTTCTGGTGAACATAGCACACTGCACCGGGGATCACTGCAGGACCTCTTCATAAGGCCACTACTTCAAAAAGCCAGGAGACAGAGCTGACATCCCTAGCACACAGAAACAAATTTAGAGTTAGGAAAAAAATGAGGAGACAGAGGAATATGGGCCAAATGAAAGTACAGGACAAAACAAAAGCAAGATACCTAAGTAAAGGGATGACTAATATGCCTCATAGATATCTGTTTGTTTGTTTTCGGTGATCTATTGTAGTTTATTACATAAAAGTACAATAGATTTTTAGGGAAGAGATAATACACACAACAACAATAAGAGAAATTTTGTCAACATGCCATGAAATATCTATCATATATCTATATCTATCATCTATTTATCTATCTAATCTATCATCTATCTATCATCTGTCTACCTGTTAACTGTATGGACTGTGTTATGTGGATGCTGACCATTGAAAATTCAGGAAAGAAATCACATGGACAGTTTCATAAAGCCTTTTCCTTTTTTAGATGATTGACTCTATCTCTGAAACTAATAATACATCAAGTGCATTTTACCCTGATTGTCACAGGAAAAAAAAAATGAAGGTACTAATTTTTAGTAATATTCAATTTGGTAAGCTATGCACCAGGATGTTCTGTAAAGACTATTTTTTAGTTGTGAATTGCCATGTTGCAATTCCTTTTTGTTTTTTCTCCAAATTGCTATTTACATAGCACTTAGTCAACATAGAATGTAGTATTAGTTTCAGGTGTAAAATTTAGTGATTCATCCAGCACCCAGTGCTCATCACAAGTGCCCTCTTTAATACCAGTCACCTATTTAACCCATCCCCCCCCCCCACCTTCCCTCCAGTAACCACCTGTTTGTTCTCTATAGCTAAGAGTCTGTTTCCTGGGTTGTCTCTTTTTTTCTTCCCCCTCTGTCCGTTTGTTTTGTTTCTTAAATTCCACATATTATTGAAATCATGTTATTTTTATTTCTCTGAATGACTTACTTCACGTAGCATAATACTAATACTCTTTAGCTCCATTCATGCCATGGCAAATGGCAAGATTATAGATAGATGTATATATGTATATCTATCTATATCTTATACAGGTATAAATATCTATCTCTATAGGATATATTTATAGGTTAGATAGAGAGAGATATCTACAGGATATATATAGATATAAATAGAAATATCCTATATATATCTCAGAAAATATTATTATATACATTTCCCATATATAACCCACAAATATAAATATGTATCTCCCACACCTTCTTTATACATTCAACATTCACGGGACATTTGGGCTCTAAATAATTTGACTATATTTGATAATGCTGCTAGAAAGAAGGGGGTTCATGTATCACTTTGAATCACTATTTCTCTATCCTTTGTGTAAATACATAATGTTGCAATTGCTGGATTGTAGGGTAGTTTTATCTTTATTTAAAATATTTTTATTGTTATGTTAATACCCATTCATTACATCATTAGTTTTAGATGTAGTGTTCCATGATTCATGGCTTGTGCATAA
>NW_025409933.1:0-10135 GCF_002201575.2 Neomonachus schauinslandi
CCCCCCAGCCCCCACTCCCCCCCCTGCTGCTCCCCCCCTCCCTGCCCGGACTCCGGGGGCACCGCCGGGGGACAGACACCCAGCAGGTAACCCCGGCCTGGCTCGCCCTCCCTTCTCGGATTTTCCTCCACACCCTCCCGGATGACCCCTTTCCCCGATTCTGTCTCCCCGTTTTCCCCCGGCCTTGCCTCCTTTCCCTGGCCCTCCTTGCTCCATCTCCCCCACTTGGGCTTGTCGCCTGCTGGCCGCGCCGCTGTCTCGTGCAGCCCGACTCCCTTCCCCTCGCCCGACAGCCTCTGTGCCCCAGGTCTGCCGGCGGCACCTTTCGGGGCTCTGTCTTCGCTGCTTCTCTGGGCTTTGCTTTCCTTCCGACCTGTCCCCTGGGGCTCTGAGTAAGGAGGCAGTCCCTGTCCTTTTCTCGCTCCCCCTGTTCCCCGCCCCCCCAACTCTGGCCCCCTTTCTCCTTCTAGCAGTCTCTACGGGTGGGGAGAGAACCGGAATTTGGGGGGCCCTCTGGAGGGGCAAGGGGCTGTATGTCGCTGGGGAGAGGGGCTGTGTGTGCGGGGTGGGGGTGGGGGCAGCTAGAGACCCAGCTGCCTCTCTGTTGTCCCTTTAAATGGCCCTCACATTTCTGGGGACTCTTGGGGGGGAGGTGGCAAGCCGCCTGCCTGGGGGGCAGGGCCCTTGGTTTGTCCACACAATCAGGGGTGGTAATGATTTAAAGGGACAGCCTCGGTGTGGCCGCTGCTGCCACCCCGGGCCGGCGGGAGGGGGAGCCGGCAGGCCGAGTCTGGGGAGGCTTGGCTGGTGAGCAGGGCATTTGAGGCTGAATCTGTCTGGGGCCTGCCAGGTCTAGGATGGAGCTGCGGCTGGGACCTGCAAGGAGGGGTGACAGCTTGTGGGGGAGGGGAGGCACTCCGCCTGGGCCTTCTCCTGGGCCCCACCTTTGGGTGCTCGGACTCCTTGGCCAAGAGTCCTTGAGTCCAAACTCTGGAGTCTGTGGGCCATCAGGTGGGGACAGCCGGTGGGTCTGCAGGTCAGCAGCCTGGCCTGGGCACATTGGAGCTGGCCCTTCAGCTTCCCCTTTTGTTGTTTGGCTCTGTGCACAAGAAAGCCCCAGCCCCTCCCCCAGCTCCCCCCTCCCCCCCCCATGCCCCCCCCCCCCCCAACACACACACACCCACCCCAGCTGTTGGACAGATGAATTACAGCCTCCGGCTTGGGGCCAGGGCTGGTGAGGGATTAAAGCTCTGGGGCTGGCCCTTTAAATGGTTGTTGGCCCCTCCCCCACTCTGGTGTCCAGACACCCCATACACACCCCTGTGACCCCCTTGGCTGCCCCTCACTCCTTCTTTGGTGTGTCCTAAGGCCTGCCACTCCCCTCTCTCTAGGCTAGACCTTCCCCAGCTTCCCTTCTCCTCCAACACAACACAACCACAAACACAAATGCTACAGACTACATGCACAGTCACACTCACACTCACACTCACTCGGCCCACATTCTCCGCGTCCCTGTCCTGGAAGGTTCCTTCTGCAGCAGAAGAACTTTGCCTGCCTGGCCTCCCCGGCCTGCAGCTGGCCACTACCTGGAGCACTGAGGGGCCCTGCCTGGGTCCCGAGTAGCTCCTCCCTGGGGGCTGTGTCATCAGCGGCCCAGGCGGCTTGCGGCACATTGCATCATGGAGCCTGGGGGCTGGAGGCCCGAGTCTCTGGGGCAGGGGGGAAGGATGTGGGCGGGAAGGCCAGGGAATGGAGAGACTAGCCTGGGAGCCCAAGTGTCTGGGACCTTAAGGGCCGACCAGTGTGACTGAGGAAGCCGAAACCATAGGTCCCTGAGGAGTGAGTCTGAGGAGAGGGCAAGAGTTAGGTCTGACCCTAGATGGACACCTGATTCTTGACCCTGGACTTCTGTTAAAAGACCTAGCTTTTTGTCTGTGACGGGAGGGAGGGAGTGGGCCTCTGTCACCTTCTTGGGCCACATAGAGGAAGGAGGTGATGGAGAAACAGGATATGGCCTTGAGGGGTGGGATGGAAGGGAGGCTCACAGCAGAGGCCACTTCCAGACCCAGGCCCAGAGTCAGTCCTTGTTCAGGAGGAAGGCTCCTCCCTGCTGGGCCCGTTCATCTAGTCTGGCCACCTGCGCTGCTCGCCAAGACCTGCCTGCGCCCGCCTGGGGGAAGGGAAGGGGGCAGAGTCCAGAGGGTGGGGTTGACTGGTGTCTTGATAAGGTTAGGGAGGAGGCTGAGCTGAAGGCAGAGGATCTACAGGCCTGGGGCCAGGATTGAGGCTGACTTGGGTGCAGAGGTCAGGGGCAATGCAGGCTACTCTGGGACCAGGGACTCTCTCAAGAGGAGGGTTCAATCAGAAGAGGGATTGTGGATTGGGTGTCCACCATGGACCTACACAGATACCATCGCGAGGGCCTCTTTTACCCCCTGCTCTGGGCTGCTTCCTAAGGGGAAAGGCAGGAGGACCACTTTGGGGATGGCTTTTGCCGGTTGCCATGGAAACAGGTTCTCCCATCCCATCTGACCACCAGAGCCTGGTTTCTCCTCAGTAAGAAGACAGGGAGCACGGGAAAATTTCTCCAGTCCGGGGGACCCCACTTATAACTGTTCTGTTTTTCTTTTAGGTTCCCCCCGGGCACCATGCCAGCCCCATAGTACCACCCGCCCCACCCACTGTGGTCTGCTGCACCCCACTGCTGGGGCATTGGTTCCAATGAGACAGGGCACATCAGATTCCATCTGGTAAGTCCTGCCCCTGAGCAACACCTCTCCCCACCCGCGACAGTCCAACTCTGCACCACATGCTTGAAGAAGAGTGGTACGATCTGGATCATGCCCACTCCTCAGAATGGTCCAGTCCAACTCTGAGCATCCATACCCCCACCATGTGGTGCTTGAGTGGTTCAGCCTTCCTGGTTTATGGAGCTCCCCTCTGTTGCCTATGAATGGTTCAGCCCTGTACTTGAGCAGCCTCTCCACTACCACCAAAAAATCTTCTCCCCCCACCCCCCAGTGCTACAACTCAGTTGCTTGTTGAGTTGACTTGAGCTAGAGTTTGCAAGCTGCAAGGTAGAGGTGAGCTACCCTGGAGGGGTTTTTCCTGGGGCGGGTGCCCTAGAAGAGTTGTTGAACAGTCTGGTTTATGGATGGTGATTGGAAATTGACTCGGCGAGGTAGTGGAGGCCCCTGCCACAAGGGCCTGCGGTTGCCATGGAAATCGTGGCATCTCACCTTCCCTTCCAGGTCCCTTTCTTTCCCATTCTGTTCCCACTGCACTATAGGATTTGCCCGCCCCCCAACACCCTAAGTCTTACTCCTCTTCTCCTTGCCTTTCTCTTTCTGCCAGTTCTCTGCCTGACGCTCTGTAGGACAGAGCCTCCATCCCTCATTCTCTAGGAGAAAAGATGCTACGTAAGCCAGGGCCTTGAGTTCTCTGTGTGTTGCTCTTCTCCACTACTCCCTGAATTTTAGAGTGGGACTGTTTTCGTCTCTGTGTCTCTATTTGGCAAGATGGTTTGCACATTGGGGTGCCTCAGTGGAATTGTGCTGAATGAATGTGTTAACTGAATGAGCTTTCTTGCCAAGAAAGCAATGGCTTCTGAGATCTGCTACACAGTCTCCTACCCACACCTGCTCTAGAGGACGTGAGACATTTGGGATGGTAGAGATGCCTGGCGTGGAACCCTGGGGGCAGGCTGACCCAGGAGATGGCCTGTGAGGATAAAACCAAGGGAGGGAGAATAGGACAGAGGCCTTCTAGAAGAGTGGAAGGAATTGAGGCCCTGGGAAGAAGCCCAGCTCTTCCACTCTCTTGCAGAGTGGACTTGACCAAGTTACCTAACCTCTCAGAGCCTCAATTTCCTCATCTGTAAAATGGGGTTAAAAAAAAAAAGTACCTCCTACCTCAGGTTTGGGGTGGTGGTGGTGGGGAGAGTTTTAAAAATATATGTGAAGTGCTTAACACAGTGCCAGGCATGTAATAAGTATTCACTAAATGCTAGCAATTATCATCATAATGGGAGCCGCAGGGATCTGTGAGGATAAGCAAGGACCTTGAGGAATAGGACAGAACTTGATTGAAGGCAGACAGACGCCCAAATATTTGACTCAAACAGAAGGATCACTGATCCAGCAAGCCGTCAGGATTGCGGGGAGTGAGGCGAGGAGTCAGCAGGTCAGCCTGCTCCAGTGTTTCCCAGACTCTGTTCAGGAACATGAAGGCAAACACAGAAGGGCATGTGCAGAGACACACGTGATCACGCAAGTGATGCAGAGGCAGACCCAGACAAAAGACCGAGACAGGAGCCAGGCAGACACACAGACAGAGACAGCCCCTCAGAGTCCTGTAGACAGGCATAATGACAGGAACGCGTCCGACGCAGGCACTGAAGGAGACAAGATGAGCAGATACGCAGGTGCACACACAGACAGACACCGGGACCCACACGCAGCCGACCTTGTCTGACACACTGGCGAACACAGCGGTCCGGTCCGAGGCAGACACAAGGCTCGCAGTGACACACAGCGGGCCGGGGCCGGCACTGTCACTCCTCGGTGGGGGGCGGGGAGGGGCCAGCAGCGGGGGAAGGCTGGGGAAGGGAATCCCGAGCGGGCGGCCTGCCCGGGTGGCTGAGTCACCGCGGCGCCCCAGCCGGCGGCCCTCCCCTCCGCCTCCCCCCTCCCCCAGGTAAGAAGCGAGCCTGTAACCCCTCGCTTCCACCGGGCAGAATGAGGCCTGGCGGGGGGCGGGATGCGGCGGGGTTCCGGGACCGGCCCCACCTCGGCGCGCGTGCCGCGCGCGTCTGCCCACCGCCTGCTGGGGAAAGCCGTATCTGCGGGGGCTTGTCTGTGGCCGGCATGTGAGTGTGCGTGCGCACGGCTGGCCCCTTACCGTGCGTCCCGCGCGGCTCGAGCGCTGCGCGCGGAGGGGCTTCTCGGGCTCAAGCCGGGAGAGGGTTAAGTGGGTGTGATTGATGGAGTGGGTCTCTCTCGGGGCTCCGGGGGAGGGGGTCGGTTAAAGTCCCGGAGTCCAGGGCCCGGATGGAAGGGGCGGAGCTGGGCTCAGCCGGGAGTGCCCGGATGGAGGGGGCGTGGCCTCGGCAGGAGGAGAATTAACCCTTTCTGGGCGGCTGGCCCCCGGGAGCGGCCTGTGGGGCGGGCAGGAGAGGCTGGAATGGAATGTCTGCCCCAGAAGTATACCGTCCTCCCAGCCTGGCTCTGGCCGCGTGCGTCTTCCTCTCATCTGCCTTCGAGGAGTCTGCGGGTGTCTGTCTTTGTGCCGGCCCGTGGTTGTCCCCTCCCCTCGGTTGGTACGGACACCGGGAGTCGGGGAGGGCTATTCCTGCCCCAAAGCGAGAGTGGAGGTGAGAGTGGACCGCGAGCCGCCTGCCGGCGCCTGGGGAACAGGTGTGAGCGGGGCGTCGAGGCTGGCGGGCGCGGGGAGGGGCCGTCGTGGGGGAAGACGAGAGGGGAAATTCCGCGGGACCGGTGGTGAGCGGTGTGTGGGCTGAGTTGTGTCTGCCTCTGTGTGTCTGTGTGTGTTCAGGGAGGCGGGGACTGAGTCAGTGGGAATAGGGTAAGGTTTTCTGGGTGACTCATGCTTCCCCCCACACACACACCCGGAGCCTGAATCAGACCCCGAGGGAGGGCTTTGTACGGGAGGCGGATGGTGTGTAGGGGTTAGTCAGGCGCCTGGGTCCCGGGTGGGGACAGGGATCCGAGGTGGTTGGCGAGAGTGAGCGTGTGTTTAGGTCACAGGAAGTTTTTGTTCTCCAATGAGGGCTGCTGTATTCTGAGTGCCGGTGTGGGGGTTTGTGGACAAAGGTGGAAAGGGGCTGGAGCGACGGGGCTCAGTGCTTCAGGGAAAGCTGAGTCAGTTCCCCGTGGGAAAGGGGAAGTGGTGGAGGGGAAGTGTCATCATCGCACTAGGGGAAGCTGCATTTCCTGGTAACTGGCGGCGCCCTGGGCACCCCTTCGCAAGCGGGGATCTGTTCCTCTGATGCCCGGACCCCCGGTTCCCCCCGTCTTCCCATGCGTGGTCCGGGACTTGGGTGGGGGAATCTGGCCGCGGCTACACTGGACCGCCGTTAAGCGCTCTACTCTTGCCAGGGCTTGGGAACTGAGAGAAAGTCTGTGTAGTGAGAAGAGAGAGTTCGGGGCAGAAACTCCGCGGAAGCCGCGGAGAGGGTCCGCAGAGCCCCGGCGTGAGCCGGGCTCGGCGGGGAGTGGCGCGCCGGGACCTGTAGGGTCCAAGCGCGTGCATGTAAACAGACGACCTTGCCCTGCGGAGGGAGGACTGTTTTCACCAGAAACCCGCCTGCCCTTGCGGGCTGGGTGGAAATTTCCCCACAGCGCAGACTTCTCTCGGCGAAGGCGAACTTTCCAGCCGCCCCCAGCCCCTCGCCGCGCGCTCTCCCCCGGCTTCCTGCCGGGCGCTCGCTCCAGCTGGAGCGCTGGCCCCGCCCCCGCCGCTTTGTACTCTACGCTCGCCTCTCGCAGCTCTTTGTACTCTAGACTCTCAATGGACCGATCCCGGGAGCGGAGCCGGCTCCCTACCTGCGGGGACGCGGGGTAGGCGAGGAAGAGGCGCGGGGACGGGGATCCTGGGCTCAGAGAGGCGAGGGGGAAGAACTGGGGCCAAAGGGAAGGTTCCCAGAAAGGGAGCGCGGCGCCCGTCGTGGGTCGAGGCAGCACAGACGGGAAGGGGCGGGGGGGGGGCTGAAGGAGGAAGTGAAACGGGTTCTGGGTTCTTTAAGGGAGTGGGCGGTGAGAGTGGGACAAGGGTGATGTCACCGCCTGTCGGGCCCCGCCCTCCTCCCTCCCGAAGGACCCCCCCCCTTACACTTACACACGCCGCTTCCGCTGCGCAAGTAGCCACGTCACGGGCAACCCCCGAAATCCCCCCTCCCTTGGGGGGCGGGGGCCACGTGGGCCGTGGGGAACCGCGTGGCCCCGACGGGGAAGGGCATAGAGGATACGGGAGCCACGCGAGAGGGGCCACTCGGGACCGCGGTGCGCGACTTCTCAGAAGTTGGGGGGATTGAAGGGAGATTTTGGTTTGGGGGGCCGGTTGGTATTGAAGATCTAGAGAGAGGCGGGGGAAGTGGAGGAGCTCAAGGAACTAGGTATGAGTCCGGGGGCTTGACCGTGCTTTGGGATGGGGTCCGGCGGCGCGGGCGGGTCTGGGTACCGGAGAAGTCGCCGTGACCCGCCGGCGCCCAGCAGTTCCAGGGGGCACTCGGGGTGGGAGGTGAAGTGAGGAAGGGGAGCGACGCCTTTGTCTGCGGGGCGCGCCCGGTTGCCGTCAGTCGGTCTCACAGCGGCGGGGCGGGGGGCGCCTCGGGCCGGCCTGCCGGGACTACCGGTGGCTCTGTGGGTGCGTGGGACTTGCGGGTGGCGCCATCCCCCAGGCCGGCCCGAGCGTGCGGCTCGCCGCCTTCACCCGCCGGGGTCCCGGGCCCCGCCGGCGCCGCCGGCCCGAGCGCCGGCTCCGAGATGGAGACCCTCGGTGGGAGCCACGGGGTCACACCGGGGTCACCCCAGGCCGAGCCCGTCTGACCGGCTCCGCCGCCCCTCCTCCCCCGGCCGCTGCCGGCCGGGCTCACCCCGCTCTCATTGGTCCCGGCCAGGCTGTTACTGAGGCGGAGACACGGGTGATGATTGGCTTTCTGGGCAGAGAGGAAGTGCTGTGATTGGCCAGATCTCAGGAGCTCGCCGACGCAGTGAGAGGACGCTCCCACGGAGGCCGGGTAAGCCGCCGCCGCGCTGCGCGTCCCCCCCAGTGGCTCCCGAGCGCGAGCTGCCGGCCCGCTCCCTGCCGCGCGTCCCGGCGCCTCGCCGCCCTCCTGGGCCTCCGCTCAGGGAAAGCCGGGGCTGGGCGCCCAGTGCAGATGCCCGCCCGGCCCGGCCCCTGGGCCTCAGCTGTGTGCTGGCCAGCTCACCTCACTCCTTGTCCTCCTCCCCTCTGTAGAGTTGGCTGTGAAGGGCCCCGGGTGGCCATCTGGGGGCAGTGGGCACTCCTGTCAGAGCGGCTGGAGCGGGACCGTCGCCCCAGAGAGCTGGGGCAGGGGGCCGTGCCCGATCTCCAGGGCTCCTGGGGCCACTGCTGACCTGGTAAGGGAAAGGCCGGCGCCGGGTTGGCGGTGTGCACACTGCTGGCTCGGCTGCGCCCCCACTGAGACCATAATCTCTTCTCCCTGGCTCAGGCTGGATGCATCGGGCAGTGGACCCTCCAGGGGCCCGCGCTGCACGGGAAGCCTTTGCCCTTGGGGGCTTGAGCTGTGCTGGGGCCTGGAGCTCCTGCCCGCCCCATCCCCCTCCTCGTAGCGCATGGCTGCCTGGAGGCAGGTGAGAACTTGGGGCCTCTCTCTCTGTCTCCAGGCAACCCTCTTCCCATCCCCTCGACTCCTCAAACTCTGTGTCACTCTCTGGGTTTCTGCCATTCTGTGGACCTCAGTGCAGTCCTCGCTGCTCTCTTAGCCTCTCCGTCCCCTCCTTCCTAGGTAGGGACAGGACTGCTTACGTTGCTCTATGTTAACAGAGTCCTTCTTTCTCTAGGTGCTCTGCCAGCGTCGGGCAGCCCCCACTCTCCGCTCCCCTGCCCCCTTCACATGGCAGTAGCTCTGGGCACCCCAACAAACCGTATTATGCTCCAGGGTGAGTAAGGATTCAGAGGTGCTGGGGATGGGAGGTAAGTCTGGGGCCTGGGAAGGGTTCCCCCAAGCGTGACCCCCAACCCCCGCAACCCCTTCTGCTCTGTAGGACCCCCACCCCGAGACCCCTCCATGGGAAGCTGGAATCCCTGCATGGCTGTGTGCAGGCATTGCTCCGAGAGCCGGCCCAGCCCGGGCTGTGGGAGCAGCTTGGGCAGCTGTACGAGTCGGAGCACGACAGTGAGGAGGCCATTCGCTGCTACCACAGCGCCCTTCGATACGGAGGAAGCTTGGCTGAGTTGGGACCCCGCATTGGGCGACTACAGCAGGTGGGATGAGGCAGGCCTTGGGGGGCCAGGATTGTGCCTCCTGGCTCAGTATCCTCATCTTAATGTCTGCTTCTGCCCCCAGGCCCAGTTCTGGAACTTTCATGCCGGCTCCTGCCAGCACCGAGCCAAGGTCCTGCCCCCCCTGGAGCAAGTGTGGAACTTGCTGCACCTCGAGGTGAGACCGGGGCCGGCTGGGCTAGGGAGGCTGGCCCGGGCCAGCTCTGCAGCTGTGTCATCCCCTCTCCCCTCTTTGTCTTCAGCACAAGCGGAACTACGGGGCCAAGCGGGGAGGTCCCCCAGTGAAGCGAGCCGCTGAACCCCCAGTGGTGCAGCCCGTGCCTCCGGTCGCGCTGTCGGGCCCCTCGGGGGATGAGGGCCTGAGCCCTGGAGGCAAGCGCAGGAGAGGCTGCAGCTCCGAGCAGGTATGGTTGCTTGTGGGCAGGCACGCGGCCCGAGGGCAGGACTGGGGCGCAGAGCGGGGTCTCACACTCTCTTTCCTTCTAGACCGGCCTTCCTCCAGGGCTGCCGCTGCCGCCACCCCCACTGCCGCCGCCGCCGCCCCCGCCGCCCCCCCCACCCCTGCCTGGCCTAGCCACCAGCCCTCCATTTCAGCTGAGCAAGCCAGGGCTGTGGAGTACCCTGCACGGAGATGTCTGGGGCCCCGAGCGCAAGGGTTCAGCACCCCCGGAGCGCCAGGTGAGCTCCTGTCTGTTGCCCCTGCCGTCCGGGTGCGAGGCCGCGTCCTCCCGCGTCCCTGACTCCCGGGCCTCCTCCCGCGTCCCTGACTCGCGGCCTCCTCCCTCTGCACAGGAGCAGCGGCACCCACTGCCCCATCCGTATCCGCACCCGGCTCCGGCCTACACCGCGCACCCCCCTGGCCACCGGCTGGTCCCGGCCGCACCCCCAGGCCCCGGCCCCCGCCCCCCAGGAGCAGAGAGCCATGGCTGCCCGCCTGCCACCCGTCCCCCCGGAAGTGACCTTAGAGAGAGCAGAGTTCAGAGGTCGCGGATGGACTCCAGCGTTTCACCAGCAGCAACCACCGCCTGCGTGCCTTACGCCCCTTCCCGGCCCCCCGGCCTCCCCGGCACCACCAGCAGCAGTAGCAGCAGCAACACCGGTCTCCGGGGCGCGGAGCCGAGCCCAGGCA
>NW_025409934.1:0-10122 GCF_002201575.2 Neomonachus schauinslandi
TTCATCTCTTGAAATGAGTTACTTAATACATTTAAATAAAAGCTACCTTTTTTTTAAAATGAAAGTTTAACTCAAAATTCCAAGGAAAATTGGAGGTCAGCAATGCGAAAATATTTGTGGATGATGAAAAGAATCAGAAGCGGCTCTCTATAATAGATACAATTACAAATTTAATTGCTTATTTGGCAATTTGTTTAAGTAGAAATTTGTGACTTTCAATTTATGGATCTAAGAGTAGGAAACTAGTTCCCAAATCTACCAAGGTTGTGAATAAACATGGGAATAGTGTTTCTTCTCTTACTGACAGATGTTCTGATTTTGGCATAAAGCACACTTTAAGTGCATGTGATTTTAATTTTTTTAACTCATATTAAAGTCCATTATCATTAATGCACTGGAACTGCATTTACTTAGACTCCTTTAGGATTGGAGTCTGGACTCGTTTACATATGTTGGTGAGTATCGTATGAAAGCTGTTAATTCTAAATATATTTATTTTATATTAATGCCAATTGAACTTTCCTTTAGAATTTCGCCCAGACCAGGGAACTGACTAGGGATATTGGAGGAGGAGGAAGAAGAAGAGGCTGGTTGGTAGGGAAATCTTACTTTGTGTAGAAAGGAGATTCAGGATGCCTTTTAGGTGGTTCTAAGCTAAACACTCATTTTTCTCTTTTCCTACATCTATCAAGTAAAATACTGTTATTTATGTACTTACAATCCATTCTAGGTGACATAGCCTAAAATGAGCACTTTAAATTTATGAAAAATTTTAACAGCATTTAATGTTGTCGACACTTAGCAGGGTATTATCTTTTGGAATAAGAGGAGAGAGAAAAACTGTTTAGTTTTGGATATTTTTAACAAAATGCCTAAGAACTATGTACTTTTTGTAAAGAAAAATATATATTATTTATACATATAGTAAAATTTATTTGTATTTATATAAATAAATCTGTATAAACTTTACATATATATTCTAATTTGACAGGTTAATTTAAACTTTATTTACTTATATAAACTTTACACAATTTATATATATAAATGTACATATATATGTACATATGTATACTAATTGGACAGAATTTTTTTAAGATTTTTTTTATTCATTTGAGAGAGAGTGAGAGAGCCCAAACAGGAGAGGCAGAGGGAGGAAGAGAAGCAGACTCCCTGCTGAGCTGGGAGCCCAATGTGGGGCTCAATCCCAGGACCCTGAGATCATGACCTGAGAGCCAAAGGCAGATGTTTAACCATCTGAGCCACCCAGGTGCCCCAATTTGACATAAATTTAAAGTATATTTAATACTGCTAGAACTTCATGGGCAATCAATTGTGGTTGACGTGTCTGACGATCAAAGACAAGTCAGCTAAAAGAAGGCAAGTGGCTGAATAACCACAGTCTGAAAGTTGTATCGCATGTAAAGTTTCAGATTATACCCAGAACATCCATGTATAGTCTCTAAATATTAAAAGAACTATATTAAGAGAAGTTTTTATCATTATATTTTGGAGAGAATAAGGGTAGGGTATAGTCTAGATCTTTTACTTGGCTGAGAGAAATGGTATGGAGGCATACTTCCATTTAAGATTATGTCATTTTGTTAATTAAGCTATAAGATTTTTGAATGGGTTATCATCAATAGGCAATAACACCGTGTATGTGTATTTGTGTGTTATAAGTGTGTGTAAAACCTGCAAATAGTTTCCATAACTCCTTTTTTGAGTACATTCATCTTATATCATCAGGTCATTGATTTTGTATTTCCTTTTCACTTTTTATAATGTGTTCATAATTCCAAATTACTGTGATAAGGGATACTATTAACATTATTATACCAAAGATGTGTTTCATAATTAGAATTATTTACTGAAAAAGTTACCAATTATAAAAGTATTAAATGAAAAACTATGAAAATGATTTAAGTTCATGATAGTTAAGCAATTTTTAAAATATTTGTGTTACCAAAAATGTTTTATTGCACATTTAACCATGAGAGAAAGCAAGAGAAGAAAGCATTAGAGAAAAAAATACAAAAGCATCCACAAAACAAGTGATAAAAATACATACATATGTATTTAATTATTAATAAATACATAAATAAATAGATATACAAATAATTTGAATGTAAATGGGGTAATGGCTCCAGTCAAAAGACATAGTCTGTCAGAATGGATTAAAAAAAAAAAAAACAAGAGCCATTTATATGCTGCCTATAAGAGACTGATTTAGCCCTAAAAATACTTATAGTTTGAAAGGAAAGGGATGCAGAAACATCTATCATGAAAGTGGTGTCAAAAGAAAGCTGGAGTAGGAATACTTATACTGGACGAAATAGACTTGAAAACGAAGATTGTAACAAGAGACAAAAAAGGGCACTATATAATGGTAAAGGGGATAATCCAACAACAAAATATAACAGTTATAAAAGTGCACCCAACATGAGAGCAACCATATCTATAAAATACTTAATAAGAAACATTAAGAAACTAATTCATAGTAATACAATAGGAGTAGAGGACTTTAAAACTCCACTTACATCAATGGACAGATCATCCGAACAGGAAATCAACAAGTTGGGGCTTCTGGGTGGCTCAGGCAGTTAAGTGTCTGACTCTTTATTTAGGCTCAGGGCATGATCTCAGGGTTGTGAGAGGAAGCCCCCGTGTCAGGCTCCACTCATGGAGCCTGCTGAAGATTCTTCCTCTCCCTCTGCCCCACTCTCTAAATAAATAAATAAATAAATAAATAAATAAATAAATAAATAAATAAATAAATAAATAAACAAACAAACAAACAAACAAACAAACAAACAAGGAAACAATGGCTTTGAATGAACACTCCACCAGATGGATTTAACAGAATTATTCATAGAAGTCCATTCTAAACCAGCAGACTACACATTCTTTTCAAGTGCACATGGTATATTCTCCAGAACAGATCACATATTAGGCCACACAAAAAGCATCAACAAATTCATAAAGATCAAAGTTATACCATGCATCATTTTGACCACAATGCCATAAAACCTAGAAATCAACCACAAGAAAAATAGACAAACAATGAAAGACACAAAACCAAACACAAGAAAAATTCCAGAAAGTCCAAAAATACATGGAGGTTAAATAGCATGCTACTAAACAATGAATGGGTCAACCAAGTAATCAAAGAACAATTTAAAAAGTCCTTGGAAACAAAAGAAAATGAAGACTATACTGTCCAAAATACATCAGCAAAAGGTGTTCTAAGAGGGCAGTTTATAGCAATACAGGCCTACCTCAATAAGTAAGAAAAATCTTAAATAAACACCTAACTTTACACCTAAAGGAACTAGAAAAAGAATTCAAACAAACCCCAAACTAGCAGAAGGAAGGAAACAGTAAAGATTAGAGCAGAAATAAATGAATTATATAGAAAATGAATAAACAATAGAACAGATCAACAAAACCAGGAGTTCTTTGAAAAGATCAACTAAATTGATAGTTCTAGGGGCACATGGGTGGCTCAATAGGTTAAGTGTCTGACTCTTGATCTTGGCTCAGGTCATGATCTCAGGGTTGTGAGACTCAGACCCGTGTGGGGCTTCCCTCCCAGTGAGAAGTCTGCTGGAGATTCTCTCTCTGCCTCTCCCTTTGTCCCTCCCCCCACTCTCGCACAAACTCTCTCTAATATTTTTAAAAATTGACAAAGTTCTAGCCACCCACTTCAACAACAACAAAAAAAAGTGAAAGGACACAAAAATCAAACATGAAAGAGGAGAAATAACCAAAACCACAGAAATATAATTATAAGAAAATATTATGAAAAGCAACATGCTGACAAATTAGCCAAAACAGAAAAAAAACAGATAAATTCCTAGAAACATATAACCTACCAAAACTGAAGCAGGAAGAAATAGAAAATTTGAATAGATTGATTTCAACAAGTTGACTGAATCAGTAATATAAAAAACTCCCAAGAAACAAAATTATAAGACCAGTTGGCTTCACAGGTAAATTCTAACAAAAATTAAAAAAAAAAAAAAACCCAAAACCTGGTACATCTAATCCTTTCAAATAATTCCAAAAAATAGAAGAAAAGGAAAATATCCAAATTTATTCTATGAGGCCAGCATTACCCTGATACCAAAACCAGATAAATAAACCAGTAAAAAAGAGCTCTACAGGCTAATATCTCTGATAAACATAGATGCAAAAATCCTCAATGAAACACTAGCAAACACAATCCAACAATACATTAAAAATATCATTTTATTCCGAGGATGCCAGTGTGGTTCGGTATTTACCCATCAATTAACATGATACATAACATCAGTAAGAGAAAGGTTAAAAATCACGTGATTATTTCAAAAACACAGAAAAAGCATGCTCCTTTGGGTGCATCCAGACTGGGTGACCCTAGCCTTTGAAGGTAACTTCAGAATCCAATACCTTGCCTTGGCGTGCTCTTGCCACTAGATATCTGTGTCCAGGGCCATACAGCCTTGCATCTAGATGCAAAGGTCCTCTTCATCGCACGTCTGCACTGGGTTCTAAATGCTGTCTGGTAAGCCAGATTCTGGGGCTGAGAAGAAAGAAGAGGAACACCAGGAACTCACCATGACTCTAAACACGTTGCGCCAAAGAGAGATTATAAACTTTCAGTCAGTGGCAAACTGGCTTCCCTAAGCTACATAAAAGGCCAGAAATCATGAATCTGATGACTGGATGGAAACACAGTGGGGAAGCACACTCTTCTGTGACTGGGGAGGGAAGCCAGCAGTGCTTATGAAGGAGGTGCAGAATTAGCTTGGAATTGTAGGACAGAAGACGGGTTCAATCTAGTCTAGACACAAGATTCTCTTTTTCCCTCATGATAAGAAAAGCTAGCAGAAAGTTTATTTAAACCACTTCTTGAGCTTTAACTTTTTTTGATAATGTACTGGAGAAACTGAAAAACAAGTCCAAGCTGATACATATATACATAGCTTTTAATAATGAAATACAACAGCCACATGTTAATCCACTCTGTACTGCTTTAAGTGAATATACACTGTAAAAACATTTGTTAGTTGAGGTGGCCTTTTTCTTTTTTTCTCTGAACAGGAATGTAAATGTCTATTTCACTAGAAATGACAAGTTTCTTTGTTTGTTTTGTTTTGTTTTTATCCAATGAAAACTGAAATATAAGACAAGCTGATGACAAAGTATTTGTCTTCTAGATCAGGCATTTTTATTTTCAAATACGATCCTCAACAACCCTCCCCAGCTAAGTCTTAGCCTATTACGGGAAGGCTTGGGGTCAATATGTGACACTCTAGTCCCAGGGAGAGGCTTTTAGAGGACCTAGTCCAATCTTTGATTTGTTCTTACAGAAAAAGAAACTGAAGCCCAGAAAGATAAAGTGGCTTGGTCAAAATCACATGGTTAGTGACAGAAACAGGATTAAAACACCAGTGCTGTGGGACTCAGAACGAATCAGTAAATTAAGGACAGGCACCAGGATGACACAAATGACAAAATTCCCTTCTCAAATCTTGTCCTGCAGCAAGGCTGGGGAGGGCCTGAGACCACAGTACTGGTGTTTTAATCCTGTTTCTGTCACTAACCATGTGATTTTGTCCAAAAAAAAAAAAAAATAAAAAAAAAACGACGCTGGAACAACTGGACATCCTGATGTAAATAAATAAATCTAGAAAAACACTTTATATCCTTCACCAAAATTAACTCAAAATGCATTGTAGACCTAAATGTAAAATGTAAAACTACCAAGTGTGTAGATGATAACATCGGAGAAAGCTAGATGATGTCGAGGGTGAAAATGAACATTAGATACAGTACGGACACATAAATTATTTTTTAAAGATTTTTTTAAAAGAAATCTCTGCACTAAACATGGGGCTCAAACTTACAAACCTGCGATCAAGTATCATGCGCTTCACCAATGACAGCCATAAGTCCCGAGGCCTAAATTCTTACTATTATTTTAACAAATAGCTTAAGTATTTTATTTGTTTGCAACAAAGCTTGTTAACAGTATATAATGAAAATGTACAAAGAATAATGTTGCAGTTTTTGGTTAAATTTAAGTCAAAGACATTCATTAATAAGGAATCTTTGAATAAGAATATTCCAGAATTTCTCTAAGCCATGTGATAAGAACACTGTCTCTGAATATTACCTTACTTTGAAGGTACTGGCATACACTTGAATTAAACTCAGAATTTTTCAAAATAAGCCCTAATTAATAAAACTGTTCTCTATTCAAACTAGGAAAATTTTAATAGAACTTTCCTTTCCAGAAACAATAATAAAGGAAACAAGGTATTATGTAAAATGGGGTCCTGAACAAGTCACAGTCAAAAATAAATGTCTACTTAACTGCCACCTCCTCAAAACAGAGTCTACTTTGTGTTGCACAGCCTTGGAAACAAGGTGCAGAACAGTCCGTAAGCAACTTTGGGCAGGGGGTTGCCAAAACAAAGCTCAAGCCATTGAACATGCTCACTTCTTAGAAGAATTTGGGGGAGCCTGACCAAAGTGTCCAAATTCTGTTTTTAATAACTGATACAAAGGCAGAGGGGCTCCTCCCAAGTAGCAGTGCCACCAGGGGCTGGCCCAGCCCCACGCTCACCTGTGTCGTGCTCCCAAGCAAACCCTGATGCTCCTGCTGCAGGGAGACCTTTTCTTCTTAGCGGTTCTGTGTCCAGGAGCTCTCTGTGTGAATGAGGTGAGCACAGACTCCACATGGGTATTTGAAGGCTTGGAATCAAAGTATTTTTCAACACGGCTAGGCAGAGTCCATGTGTCAAACGGCCCGTCTCCAGTTTGTCCTAATTCCTCACCACGCATTTGTAGACCTAGGACCACAGACTTTTGCTACATCCTCATAATCGCCCCTAATGCCCAGGCTAATTGATGATTCATATTCTGTGCCTGGAAACAGTCCCTGTATTTAAAAATAACACCTACAACATAAAACAATCCACTGTGACAACTTATATGGTCACAAAACATTAATGATCTTCTGTAGACCAAGCAAATGTTTTTAACTATAATTGTCGTGCATCAAATTGACAGCCAGAACCCCAAGATCAAAAAAATATTTGCACAATATAAATAATAGCTTAAAATACACACACACACACACAAACATATACACACACAGTCACACACATTTCTTACAGAACCGTGCTTGGGGAAACCCCATTTGTTGAATGCCACTGAGAGCATATTTTGCTAAACTGCTGCTCCAGGTATTTTTG
Organism: Neomonachus schauinslandi; assembly: GCF_002201575.2. NCBI lineage: Eukaryota > Metazoa > Chordata > Mammalia > Carnivora > Phocidae > Neomonachus > Neomonachus schauinslandi. Next base: position 7,242 of record NW_025409934.1, read on the forward strand.
TTTGGAAAATCTATCACAGTAGGGCACAGCTTTTTATTGGATTAGCAGAAAAGAAAGATATGCTTGTGGCAACCAGAAAGTTTTAAGATCTTTCAAGTTGTATAAAGTGGACCTGCAGAAATGTTTACGTGTTCTCAGGATGCCAAGTTGGAGCTGAAATGTGATAACAAACCAGTTGCAAAAAGTGTACAGCAGCCATCTCTTGAGGTCAATCCGGTTACCCACATATGCAAGAAAGCTTCAGGACACATAGCTTGTTGGCCTTGTCCCATTTCGTCACATAATCTGATCATGTGTGCATTTCACAAGAGGTTCATATTGTTCTGCTAGTTTGGTATTGAGGATTTGCTCATACTCCTCCCGAATTTTCTCTTCATAGTCTTTTAAGAGATGCTCACATATTATTCTGACTTGTCTAAGGGGAACAGAGGGGTGGTCTTTCTTCATCCAGGAGGAACCTGGAGAACTAGGGGCTGTGACTGCTGAGGAATGAGGCTGACTTTCCACAGTAAAAGCTTCACTCTGATTCAGAACAGCTTCTAAATGTCTCCACCTCTGATAAGGACTATATTCTTGTTTTATGTTCTGCAAAATTTGTTCTAGTTTTGGAAGGCACAGCTTCTTGTGGGGTGCGGTGGGGTGCTGCAGAGTCATTGGTGGGGTCTGCTCTGGAGAAGAGGTGGTGGCTCGGTGTCTGGGGGCCTGAGGCCAGAGAGGGGCCGGGCAGAGGGGTGCAGCACCACCACTTTGGGGAGCCAGGGCTCCACAGCCTGGCCTCAATCTCCCTGGGCTGTTTCAATGTTGCCCCTCACACCATGCCTCTGAGGGGTCAGGGAACAGGGGCAGATATGGAGGTAACTGCAGCCCAACCTCCGGCTCCTCAGTGAAGCTCACAAGCCAGGCTGGCTCCAATCCCGAGGCATAAATTATTTATTAAAAAATTGATAAGCTGCAATTTATTAAAATGAAAATCTTATGATCTCAAAAAACTCAAAAATAAACAGCAAGCTCAAGACTTAGAAAATCTTGAAAAAAAGGATCTCTTTCCAAAAGATACATGTGAAAAACAATTGTATTCGAAATATACAAAGAACACTTGAATTCAACAATGAAGAAAATAACTTAATTAAGAAAACCAACTGAGTCCCATAATAAACCATTCACTAAATAACATAGATTGCAGGGGAGGAGCAAGATGGTGGAGGAGTAGGAGATCTAAATTTTGTCTGGTCCTAGGAATTCAGCTAGATAGGGATCAAACCATTCTGAACACCTATGAACTCAACAGATCAAAGAGAATAGCAGCAACTCACTGAACAGAAAAGCGACCACTTTCTGGAAGGTAGGACATGTGGAGAAGTGAATCCAAGGTGATTTTTGGGAAGATAGATGGCGGGGGAGGGGACTTCCATCAGCTGCTACTGGCAAGGGATAGAGACGTGGAGCACAAAATCAGAACTTTTAGAAGTCAGCTTTGCTGAGGGCCGTCACTCCAGTGGCTAAGCGGGGGGTGGAACACTCACTGGGAAAGTGTGGTCTCAGGACCCTTGGGGTCACAGAAAGATCGGGGGTGTCTGAGTGCGGCAGAGCTCCCAGGTATCGGGGCAGGGAGCCCGTTTCAGAGACGGAGCCAAGGAGTGGTCTCTCAGTTCCGGGTTGCCATAGACTGTGATCTGCGGCACGCTCGGGCCACTGCTCCTCCAGTAGGGACCCAACAAGGGGCAGTTCCCGGGAGACTCCCTTTCCTCCCCCGGGAGGAGCGGCACAGGAGCGCACTGCAGGTATCTGCTGGGTTTGGAGACTCCACACGGGGTCTGTTCGAGAGACAGAATCACTTGGTCACAGGACAGGTTAGCACAAGTGTGGCCAGAGACCAGGGAGATAGGAGTGATTGACGGCTTTTCTCTGGGATCTCACTGAGGAGTGGGGCCCGGAGTTATCGGCTCCTCCAGGGTGGAGATTGGGAGGTCACCATTTTCACGTTCGTCCTCCAAAGCTGTATGAAAAGCTTGCAGGGAACAAAAGCTCCCAAGAGCAAACCTAAGCAGATTACATAGCTCCACCTGCAGCAAGGGCTGGGTAATTATGCCTCCGGAAAAGACATTTGAGCACCACGGCAACAGGCCCCTCCCCCAAAAGATCAGCAAGAACAGCATGCCAAGACCAAGTTTACCTATCAATGAGAATGGCAGAACTCCAGCGCTAGGGGAATACAGCACATAGATTACATGGCTTTTTTCCCCAGGATTCTTTAGTCTTTCAAAGTTAATTTTTTTATTTTTTTATTTTTTTAATTTTTTTTCCCTTTTTCAACCAACATCTTCTCGAACCTTTTATACAAAAATCTTTTTTACTTTTAATTTTTAGAGTCATATTCTATCCCTTCATAGTAGTTTAACATTATTTTTGGTATATATATAAGTTGTTGTCTCCTTAAAATTTTGGGATACAGTTGCTTCTAACAGACCAAAATACACCCTAAATCTCTAGTGTATGGCTTTGTTCTAGTCTCCTGCCTGATCATATTCTCTCCCTCTTCTTTGTTTTCTCAAACCAACCTCTTATCAATTCCTTTTATAAAATCTTTTCTAATTTTCATCTTTACAGTCATATTCAATCCCTTGATCATATTTACTCTTATTTTTGTACATATATAAGTTTTTCTTTCCTGAAAATTTGGGAGGCAGTTTCTTCTAACGGACCAAAATACACCGAAAATCTAGTGTGTGGTAATGATCTATGCACAAGCCTGATCATATTTGATCATATTCTGTTTTTTTTTTTTTAATTTTGTTTTTCTATCCTCTTTCTTTCCCTTTCTGTTCCCCCGGTTGCAGGTCTCTTCTGATTTGTTTAGTGTATATTTCTCTGGGGTCATTGT
>NW_025409935.1:0-10115 GCF_002201575.2 Neomonachus schauinslandi
ATGTTTTATGCACCCAGTTTCAAAGTCCTGCAACTCACCTGTTTCAGGGGAAGCCATCATAAAGAGGTGTCTAATGGTCCATAGCTCCGGCACCCAAAGCACTATTAGGAATTCAGAAAGTGCTTCCGTTCTCATATAAAGTGTGTGTCACCTGGCTAAAACCTAAGGAGTTCTGAGTTCCAGGCTCTGGAAATGCCCGTAGGAAGGTATTTAAAGTAATACAGATGACCCAACACCTTCTCCATTTATTATCTCCATGTGGCTTATTTTAAAATCTCAGGATAGTTGATTCCTGAAGAAATGTCCTGTTTGACTCATATAATGCTAAAACCAGAATATGACGAATGTAAAAGTGGCAGCTGCTGCATAATAGTCTTAAAGGAGGGAACGGATGCAAACTACCCAGGAATGCCTTCAATCCTGCCAGCCTATATTTTAGCAATAACCAATGCGTCAAGAAAATCTGGCAATTACATAGGGGTCAGAGTGAAATATATCTGCCCCTTAAAAAAAATCTTCCAAAAAGGGAAGACTAAATTCAACCTTTATGTTCTTGACACTTTCAGATATATGATTTGGGATAAGTTACATGTGCAATCTAAGCTCCAGTGTAATCATCTATAAAAGGGGGATAATAATGTCTCTTTATAGTGTTATTTATTGAGTTAAATTATACAGTGAATAGGAAGCACTAGATATATCAAAATACATTTGCTTTCTTCTTTCTTTTTGCTCAAGCAGATATTTGTTGTTTTTTGTTTGTTTGTTTGATAGATAGTAACGAGGGAAGGAAATTAAAAAAATATACCTGGCAACAAATGCTTTCATAAAAGTTGGAGATCATCACAATGGTTTACTAATGACCCAAACATAACTATTCAGTATTACCTAAAGTTAATTAAATTAAATTCTTAATTTTAGTAGAATTCCCCAAAACAATATATAAAGGGTTTTTGAAATTTTATCTTTATACAGGTATTTACCAATAGATACAGTTAATGAAGTGAGACATGAGAGGAAAAATATATATATATATATATTATATATGTATATATAATATATATGACTCATATATATATGAATCAAAGGCTGGCAATTCTGGATAAGTTACTTAAATAAGAGAAAAGGATATTTTACTTGAATTGAAATATTAATCAAGGAATAAAATATGGATGTGCAAAATTAGATATAAAAATGATTTCCAGCTACCGTTTTAGTGTAGTACTAAGAAAGGCACACCAATTTCTTGAATATATTTTTAATAAAATTATATTACTTGAGGATCATCTATAGCAAAGAGTTATATAGAAAGAACCATGTATACTCCTCTTTTTTATGATGTATTCATTTATTTTATAGAAGGAAAAGCAACGTGCATGAGCCTGGGGGCTGGGGTAGAGAAAGAGAGGGAGGTTTTTTGTGTTTTGTTTTGTTTTTAAAGATTTTATTTAATTGAGAGAGAGTGAGAGACAGCACGAGATGGGGGAGGGTCAGAGGGAGAAGCACACTGGATCCTGGGACCCCGGGATCATGACCAGAGCTGAAGGCAGTCGCTTAACCAGCTGAGCCACCCAGGCGCCTGAGAGGGAGAGTTTTAAGCAGTCTCCACACTGAGCTCAGAGGCCAGTGGGGCTCCATCTCAAGACCTGAGATCCTGACCTGAGCTGAAACCAAGGGTTGTATGCTTAACCGACTGGGCCACCCAGGAGCCCAAACCACATGTATTCTTAATAATTAAGCTATTCAATGAGTGGCACTGCTGCAAAGAAACAGAACAATAAATTGAAAAAGAAAACTTTTAGAATCTATAATTTGAAACGTGTTAGCGACTCTTACCACATGATGAATTTGTAAGATTGTTGTTATTTTTTTAAGTTAGGCAATAAGCCTTCCATCATTAGTGTAAAAATTCAGTTGAAAGTAGAATTTAAACACAAAAGTAACTTTTTCAACCATAATGTAAGACTTTTAACATCTTAAATTAAATGAACTCACTGCCTAATCATGGTGAAACCTCATATATTGTTTGCATAAGAACTTTAGGGAAAATTTCATCTCTAGGGCACACTTAAGTGCATTGTCTTCGTTGCAGATGATTTTTGTTAGATCTGCTACCATCACACAGAGAAAAATAAAAATAAAGAGAGATCAGGGTGAATTCTCAAAATATATTTGTTCAAATGGAAAACAAAAAACAATCCAATAACATTTAACTCATAGGTTTGCAAAAATATGACTTAATTCTATTTTACCTTTAAATATGTATATAGACGAGAGGATGTCCATGAATCAGGAGATGTTTTGTGCTAAACATAGCAACATTTTTTTCCTAAAAATAGTCTGAAGAAGATGAACATGGTTATGGAGGTAGGACCCTCACCTTTCTGAAAGTCCACAGGTTGAACACTAGTGTAACCAATCAGGGTTCTTTGTGCCCAAGTTCATAAACAAGAAGTTAGATAATGGTGTGGCACTCACTTAATATTATTCCATAGAATCAAGATCCATTAATCTTGGAATATTAAAGACACATTGAATTCTATCCAATCTCTGTAGGTAATTCTATGAGATAACTTAAGGCAACCCTTTTCCTCAAGGAAAAGCAAACATACGTTTATATATTAAAATATGTATTTATTATAAAATATATTTATGTACTTAATGATGAATATTAAACATTTTTATATTTAATATAATATGAAATATAAAACATGTCAATTTTATATATGAATAATGATTATATATAAATATAGACTGTGTATGCGAGAACAAGGAGCAAGATGAGGTTGGTTACAGTTTTGAGGAAATATACACATGCTTCTTCCAGCTTGATCTTAATGGGATGTAACTTCCTATTAAATAAGTACATATGTCTTCTCTTCCTTTCTCCCAACTACAATATGCAGTTTTAAAAAAAATGGTAACATGTCCTATCACTTTCCTATAAAATACCTTAAAACAATTTCATAAAACAAAACAAAACAGAAATCTAACAAACAAAATACCTCCTTTAAGGAGAAAAGCATTAACAGTTTTAGACAAAAACATTGATAATTGAATCCAAACATCTGATTTTAATTTAAGGAGAAATCCCTTTGCTGTTTAGCACTTGCCTAAAACCAATCACTAAGGAAATATTTCTGGAATATTCAAGGGCAAATCTAGGTTTGAGAACTCCGGATCATGCACTGTTTTGGAAGATCTCCCTAAGGAAAAAAATAAAAACAAATACAAATACAAAATTCATATATGTCTTTGGAAAGAGTCTATGCAAGTGAGAGGCTTCAAATATTCAGTTTCTTTAGCTCCAAATCTGCCTGTGATTTCAGTTGAATAAGTTTTCATCGTGTTTATCAATTCATTGTTTTTATTTTCACTTGCTGCTTTGTTAGAAAACTATATTAAGTGTATTATGTTAGAAGAAAAGTAAATTATTTATGATGGTTCTGTGAAAATTAAATTTCAAATGTTGCCAATGGTATAAACACGGAGATTTGTCCTTAGGAATCCATACATGGAGCCTGTGGTGGAAGTGACTTGTACAGATGGAGGGGACCTGGGGAAACCTGGTTTACTCTGTCCAGATGGGAGCACAGGAACTTAATGTTTGCTTTATTTACTCAGAGGTTTACTCTGAACTTTCTATCGTGTCTCATCATAGCACCTAATACTGAGGGTGACTTTTAAGAATTAAATTATTTAATGCAGGTAAGTAACTTAACAGTGTTGCCTGACATACGACAAACAGTCAACAAGTATTAATTTTAATAATGGCCGTTGTTATTAGTATTTTTATTTGATTGTCATTCTATATAAACTGCACTACTCCAGCGTGGACATAAAACCTTTCAATATTTATCCACATCCAAGAGGAACCTAGTTTTATTAGACACTCAAATGAAAACAAACATAAAAAAAAACCCAAACTATCCCAATAGAAAATAACTAAAAATTAACCCTGTAATAAAACCACTTATCTACCTATATGTGCAGCCCAACCCAACCACATGGTTGCTGAGTAGGCCTGAGCTCCTTCTAAATAGAGGGCAGCCTCCCTGTCCTCAGTTCACCACCTCACACAGGGGAAATGACTATTGTTCCAACACCAGGGAAATAATGAGTCCCACACATGGGAGTTTGAACCCAAATGGTGAACTGAGAGGGATTTGAGATGTGTCTTTACCTCCTTTTCTACTCTTTGGTTCACATGAGAGAGGAAAGGAAACATATAATATTGTCCTACAATATCTGATCCAATGTAAAAAGTTAGTTTATGCAAACACATCACACACACACACAAAAGAATTGAATCTCCATGTCAGATAGTTAATATTTTGGCAGCTGTCAACTCAACATTGTATATATTCCATATTTTTTTAGAGGAAAATGAATTACTACAATAGGGTAAATAAATATAGAGAAAAATGTTTATTAAGGTACAAACATCATACTGTTATGGAGCAATTGCCTCTGGTGTCATATTTCCCCATTTCTCATTAAACCAAAAAGAACAAAACACACCAAACAAGAAGCTTATTTCAGCAGTTCAATAGAAACTTGTTCCTTGGAAATAATTTGTTCATATGTTGACTCCTATAGATAGGCTTCTCTCTGACATGACATCACTACCTACTTACATACCTCAGCAAATTAGCTTTTTCATCTATATTAAATAGTCTTTATTGTACACATAGTGATGAATACAATGTTCTCTCCACTATCAAATGATTATAATTGTATTATTATTTCTAGATATACTGCTGTTCTAGGTGCCTGCTCAGCTGTTCTGCATCCTTGATTTAGTCTGCAGGAAGTGAAATTTATAAAAGTCAGGAGAAGGGTAAATGCTGCTTCAGACACTAATAGCATGTTTAAGCACCAAGGAACATATGGTCATACATGAAAAAGTAAAGTAATAACATCATTGCACCATAAAATTCCAGGCAGAGATCAGCTTATAAATATAGGAAGAAGCCACATGTGTGCATTTATTCAGTCACCTGTATTCATGTATCATCAGATTTTGCTAAGGAAAGTACATTGTCATGAGTTACTAGTCAACACGATAGGAATGATGGCACAATGTATCTCCACTCTTACAAGAAAAATCTTAGTTTTTTTTCTTAAAATTGATATTCCAATTTGAGAGGCAAATCTCGATTGCACCGAATCTATAATTCAGTTTAGTGATGTTCATGAATCTGGATAGTTCCCTTTCCCCAAAGCAAAGTTACCATTGCAAAAGGCCTCAGGACACTTTGGGGAAAGCTAGCAAGAAGATTTTCACCATATGCATTTAGGTAGTGATTTATGGATCCTCCTCAAATATACCTACTACCCCGTTTATTCAAGAACATCTGAATCTTGAGTAACTTGTTCTAGCTCTGCAAATTACACAAACTAAAAATTGGACCATGTGAAGAATAGGTATCCTTTTGAAGGAAACTGTCAGAGATGAGTTTATTACAAAATATTCAGTAAGAATAAAATAATTATTTTTAAGAAGATATTTTACCAATCTTTGCTTATTATAGTATGATGTATCAATATTGTTCTTTATGATTAGTGTGATTTTGTCATATTGAAGAATGTTTTCTCAGCTCCCAGTTCATGAAAATACTGGCCTAATTTTTTTTCTTGATGCTTTATTATTTTACCTTAAACACTTAGATCTAAGGAAATTTGGATTTACATTTATTTATATTTTGCAAATGATATGGAAGAATGAGGGTTTATTCTTTTACACATGAGTGTACAGTTGATACAACAGGTTTAATGAACTGAATTTCCCCTTCACTGACCTAAATGGCCATCTTTGTTGTAAATTATCAATATATATACAAATCCATATCTGCAATGCCTAATTTATTGCATTGTTCTATATTTGAAACAATACAATTATCAATTATTGTAACTTATTATAGGTTTTGATATCTCTTAATGTAAATGTTCTCATTTTATGAGTTATAAATTTTCTTTGAGCTATTTTGGCATTTGCATAAATTTATTAATTCTATGGTCAACTTGAAAATGTTCATATTCACACACAAACTGAAGGGGTTTAGTGAAAATTATATTAAATTTACAAGTATAGGAATAAAATTTACTTTAATAATTATGCATATAACAATCTTGTTAAATTTATTTATTTGCAATCATTTTTCCTTCATAATATCACTCATGCTTATTAGTTTCTTGCCAGACATAGTTACCTGCATATCATTTATTCCAAAAGATTTCCAATTTTATTGTAATGCCTACATTTTTCCATGTGTTATATAGCTGTAATTTTTCACCCTAATAGACACAGAATTTATCATCTAACAATTCTACTCTTAGGGAAATACCCATCAGAAATACATGTATGTGTGTTCTCGAAGACAATTATTAGAATGTTCACACCAGGGCTATTCATAATAGATCCAACCAGACACAGCCTGAAGGAAGAGGACAGCCATCTGAGCTGACTACTGACACTACCTGACTACAAGTCCATGGTGGCCCCAGACTGGGCTCTTAAAGATACATGCACAAAATCTGAAAAAAAAAAAAAAAAAAACAAGCAAAGTAGACCATACAGTTTACTAGGCTGAAGGCACCTGCAGCTCAGTGACGACATAGCGTGCCAGCAACGACAAAGGAGACATCCTTGAAGCACCTGGATCTGGTGAACAGGGAGCATTACACTGTAGGGCACCCCCAGAGCTCTCCTTCATAAAACCTCTATGTGTAATGTCAAAAAACATAGCTGACTTTCCTAATACAGAAAAACACACACAGACAGACAAGCAATATGACTGATTAAGAATTCAAAGTAATGGTCATAAAGATACTTATTGGAATTGAGAAGAGTGCAAGATCACAGTAAGACCTTTAACAAAGAGATAGATCATACAAAAAGAAACCAAAGATAATGAATGAAACAAATGAAATTAAATATACACTAGAGGGAATAAATAGTAGACTAGAAAAGGCAGAAGAATAGATCAGTGAGCTGGAAGACAGAGTAGTGGAAAGCAAACAGATGAACAACAACAACAACAAAAATTACAAAGTGAGAATAGGTTAAAAGAACTCAGCAGTATGACCATGTGTAATCACATTAACATTATAAATACCCCAGAAGGAGAAAAGTGAGAAAAATGGACAGAAGGAATAGTTGAAAATGTTTCTACTCTGGGAAAAGATACAGACATCCACTTCCAGGAGGCAGAGAGCCCCCAACAAAATCCACCCAAGGAGGTCCATACCAAGGCACATTATATTTAAAATAGCAAAATGTAATGATAAAGGGTGAACTTTAAAACCAGCAAGAGGTCGATTACTGGGAAGATGGTAAAGTAGGAAGACCCTAAGCTCACCTTGTCCTGCAGATACAACTATATAACACTCACATCAATGTAAATAACTCAGAAAAAGGCCAAAGGTTGGCAGAACGAACCCCAAAACTAAATGTAGAGAAGAGGAAACATTGAAGAGGATAGGAAGGGCAGAGATGGCAGTGAAGCTAAAGGGACCTTGGGACTTTCCATGAAAGGAAGGGACCCATTGGCATGGAGAGGGGAGAGAAACACTATCACACTGGGGAGCCCCCATGGGGAGGACAAATCTCCATATATTTTTGCTTTGAAAACCAGAGGGACCACGTTTGAAACAGTCATTACTTATCTTCCTGGCAGTGAACCCCACGAGCCCATGCTTTGGTGGATCCACCCCTCTAGCCAGGCAGTCATCAGAAGACCAGAACAGAAATCTTACAAACACTGCGTGTCCTGACCCTCCCCAGGTGGAGGGTATGTCTCCTCCAATACCCTCTTGGGCAGAGCCCATTCAAACTGAGAAGGACTAGACCATTTCCAAAGGAACTCCTCTGCCGTAGACAAAGAAAGATAATCACACACACCAGTGAGACAGCAGCCTCAGCAGTGAGCTGTAGGCAGACAACTGGCTTGATTACAGGCTGTGCCTGCCAATGAAATCTTCTACATGGACAACACAGGGAAAGCACCCTGTAGCCTGATGCTACTACATCTATGGCAAATATCTGGGCTGACTCAAGTCAAATCCAAGGTGGCTCCAGACAGGTCCACTTACACCACAGGGGTCAAACCCTGCCCAAAACAGGCAGAGAGCCACCACAGGTGACTGGAATGAAGGAAGAAGTGGGTAAACCACAACAGCACAACTTACACAACCCACATAGAAGACACCCCTGAAAGGCAGGGTTCTGGTGAACATAGGACACTGCACCAGGGATCACTGCAGGACCTCTTCATAAGGCCACTACTTCAAAAAGCCAGGAGACAGAGCTGACATCCCTACCACACAGAAACAAATTTAGAGTTAGGAAAAAATGAGGAGACAGAGGAATATGGGCCAAATGAAAGTACAGGACAAAACAAAAGCAAGATACCTAAGCAAAAGGGATGACTACTATGCCTCATAGATATCTGTTTGTTTGTTTTCGGTGATCTATTGTAGTTTATTATGTAAAAGTACAATAGATTTTTAGGGAAGAGATAATACACACAACAGCAATAAGAGAAATTTTGTCAACATGCCATGGAATATCTATCATATATCTATATCTATCATCTATTTATCTATCTAATCTATCATCTATCTATCATCTGTCTACCTGTTAACTGTATGGACTGTGTTATGTGGATGCTGATCATTGAAAATTCAGGAAAGAAATCACATGGACAGTTTCATAAAGGCTTTTCCTTTTTTAGATGATTGACTCTATCTCTGAAACTAATAATACATCAAGTGCATTTTACCCTGATTGTCACAGGGAAAAAAAAAATGAAGGTACTAATTTTTAGTAATATTCAATTTTGTAAGCTATGCACCAGGATGTTCTGTAAAGACTATTTTTTAGTTGTGAATTGCCATGTTGCAATTCCTTTTTGTTTTTTCTCCAAATTGCTATTTACATAGCACTTAGTCAACATAGAACGTAGTATTAGTTTCAGGTGTAAAATTTAGTGATTCATCCAGCACCCAGTGCTCATCACAAGTGCCCTCTTTAATACCAGTCACCGGGCGCCTGGGTGGCTCAGTTGGTTAAGCGACTGCCTTCGGCTCAGGTCATGATCCTGGAGTCCCTGGATCGAGTCCCGCGTCGGGCTCCCTGCTCGGCAGGGAGTCTGCTTCTCTCTCTGACCCTCCTCCCTCTCATGCTCTCTGTATCTCATTCTCTCTGTCTCAGATAAATAAATAAAATCTTTAAAAAAAAAAAAATACCAGTCACCTATTTAACCCATCCCCCCAACGCACCTTCCCTCCAGTAACCACCTGTTTGTTCTCTATAGCTAAGAGTCTGTTTCCTGGGTTGTCTCTTTTTTTCTTCCCCCTCTGTCCGTTTGTTTTGTTTCTTAAATTCCACATATTAGTGAAATCATGTTATTTTTATATCTCTGACTGACTTACTTCACTTAGGATAATACTAATACTCTTTAGCTCCATTCATGTCATGGCAAATGGCAAGATTATAGATAGATGTATATATGTATATCTATCTATATCTTATACAGGTATAAATATCTATCTATATAGGATATATTTATAGGTTAGATAGAGAGAGATATCTACAGGATATATATAGATATAAATAGAAATATCCTATATATATCTCAGAAAATATTATTATATATATTTCCCATATATAACCCACAAATATAAATATGTATCTCCCACATCTTCTTTATACATTCATCATTCACGGGACATTTGGGCTCTAAATAATTTGACTATATTTGATAATGCTGCTAGAAAGATCGGGGTTCATATATCACTTTGAATCACTATTTCTGTATCCTTTGTGTAAATACATAGTGTTGCAATTGCTGGATTGTAGGGTAGTTCTATCTTTATTTTAAAATATTTTTATTGTTATCTTAATCCCCATACATTACACCATTAGTTTTAGATGTAGTGTTCCATGATTCATGGCTTGTGCTTAACACTCAGTGCTCCATGCAGAACGTGCCCTCCTCAATACCCATCACCAGGCTAACCCATCCTCCCACCCCCCTCCCCTCTAGAACCCTCAGTTTGTTTTTCAGAGTCCATCATCTCTCATGGTTCGTCTCCCCATCCGATTTCCCCCC
>NW_025409936.1:0-10098 GCF_002201575.2 Neomonachus schauinslandi
TCAATAGATGCAGAAAAAGCATTTGACAAAGTACAGCATCCTTTCTTCATCAAAACTCTTCAGAGTATAGAGATAGAGGGTACATACCTCAATATCATAAAAGCCATCTATGAAAAACCTACAGCGAATATCATTCTCAATGGGGAAAAAGTGAGAGCTTTCCCCCTAAGGTCAGGAATGCAGCAGGGATGTCCACTATCACCACTGCTATTCAACATAGTATTGGAAGTCCTAGCCACAGCAATCAGACAACAAAAAGAAATCAAAGGCATCCAAATTGGCAAAGAAGTCAAACTCTCACTCTTTGCAGATGATATGATACTTTATGTGGAAATCCCCAAACACTCCACCCCCAAACTGCTAGAACTCATACAGGAATTCAGGAAAGTGGCAGGATATAAAATCAATGCACAGAAGTCAGTGGCATTCCTATACACCAACAAGACAGAAGAAAGAGAAAACAAGGAGTCGATCCCATTTACAATTGCACCCAAAACCATAAGATACCTAGGGATAAATCTAACCAAAGAGGCAAAGGATCTGTACCCAGAAAACTATAAAATACTCCTGAAAGAAATTGAGGAAGACACAAAGAAATGGAAAAACGTTCCATGCTCATGGATTGGAAGAACAAATATTGTGAAGATGTCAATGCTACCTAGAGCAATCTACACATTCAATGCCATTCCCATCAAAATACCATCCACTTTTTTCAAAGAAATGGAACAAATAATCCTAAAATTTGTATGGAACCGGAAAAGACCCCGAATAGCCAGAGGAATATTGAAAAAGAAAAGCAAAGCTGGTGGCATCACAATTCCAGACTTCCAGCTCTATTACAAAGCTGTCATTATCAAGACAGTATGGTACTGGCACAAAAACAGACAGATAGATCAATGGAACAGAATAGAGAGCCCAGAAATGGACCCTCAACTCTATGGTCAACTCATCTTTGACAAAGCAGGAAAGAATGTCCAATGGAACAAAGACAGTCTCTTCAAGAAATGGTGTTGGGAAAACTGGATAGCCACATGCAGAAGAATGAAATTGGACCGTTTCCTTACACCACACACAAAAATAGACTCCAAATGGTTGAAAGACCTCAATGTGAGACAGGAGTCCATCAAAATCCTAAAGGAGAACACAGGCAGCAACCTCTTCGACCTCAGCTGCAGCCACTTCTTCCTAGAAACATCGCCAAAGGCAAGGGAAGCAAGGGCAAAATTGAACTATTGGGATTTCATCAAGATAAAAAGCTTTTGCACAGCAAAAGAAACAGTCAACAAAACCAAAAGACAACCGACAGAGTGGGAGAAGATTTTTCAAATGACATATCAGATAAAGGGCTAGTATCCAAAATCTATAAAGAACTTATCAAACTCAACACCCAAAGAACAAAGAATCCAATCAAGAAATGGGCAGAAGACATGAACAGACATTTTTCCAAAGAAGACATCCAAATGGCCAACAGACACATGAAAAAGTGCTCAATATCGCTTGGCATCAGGGAAATCCAAATCAAAACCTCAATGAGATACTACCTCGCACCAGTCAGAATGGCTAAAATTAACAAGTCAGTAAATGACAGATGTTGGCAGGGATGGGGAGAAAGGGGAACCCTCCTACACTGTTGGTGGGAATGCAACCTGGTGCAGCCACTCTGGAAAACAGTATGGAAGTTCCTCAAAAATTTGAAAATAGAGCTACCATACGATCCAGCAATTGCACTACTCGGTATTTACCCCAAAGAGACAAAAGTAGGGATCCGAAAGGGTACGTGCACCCCGATGTTTATAGCAGCAATGTCCACAATAGCCAAACTGTGGAAAGAGCCAAGATGTCCATCGACAGATGAATGGATAAAGAAGATGTGGTATATGTATACAATGGAATATTATGCATCCATCAAAAGGAATGAAATCTTGCCATGTGCAATGACGTGGATGGAACTGGAGGGTATTATGCTGAGCAAAATAAGTCAATCAGAGAAAGACATGTATCATATGACCTCACTGATATGAGGAATTCTTAATCTCAGGAAACAAACTGAGGGTTGCTGGAGTGGGGGGTGGGGTGGGAGGGATGGGGTGACTGGGTGATAGACATTGGGGAGGGTATGTGCTCTGGTAAGCGCTGTGAATTGTGCAAGACTGTTGAATCTCAGATCTGTACCTCTGAAACAAATAATGCAATATATGTTAAGAAAAAAAAAAAAGAAGAAGAAGGTAGCGGGAGGGGAAGAATGAAGCGGGGGAAATCGGAGGGGTAGACGAACGATGAGAGACGATGGACTCTGAAAAACAAACAGGGTTCTAGAGGGGAGGGGGGTGGGAGGATGGGTTAGCCTGGTGGTGGGTATTGAGGAGGGCACGTTCTGCATGGAGCACTGGGTGTTATGCACAAACAATGAATCATGGAACACTTCATCTAAAACTAATGATGTAATGTATGGGGATTAACATAAGAATAAAAAAGAATGTCTTTGCAGTGAAAAGAAAAAAAAAATCACCTAAAAATAGTAGTTCCATTTGCATAGTCTAGAAATTCCACCTAGCCAGAGCCTGGTCTCTATAATAAATTAGCAAATTTAAAGAGTTGCTTTGATCTTGTTATTGAACATCCATGGCTGCTAACATTACAAAAAGAGAGACATATGCCTCTTGATGGAAAAACAAACCAGCAACCTTAAAGTAGTCTTGGAAAAAAACCTAATCTGAATCTGATTGAACTTCTAAATTCAATTACCAATTACCAGGAAGTGCATATGGAAGAACATGTTAGAAGACACTATGGGAATGCAATCAGTAAAATCCAGAATGTGGGAAACCCTTTAGGCATACATTGCAGTTTTTATCAACAAAAGAAAATGGAAGGATAAAGATGTGAGGAAGGTAAAAGATGGACTTAATTAAAGGTAAAAAGATGGACTTAGATAAAGGTAAAAAGACATACTGACCAATAAAAATGTGTGAACTATATCTGAAAATATTTAAACTGTTTTAACAAATTATGACTCTGATTCTTGGTCATAAAGGAGAAACTGGTTCAGAATATTTTTTCTCCTCAAAGCAAATAGAAAATTTCACAAAATATATAAAAACATTTTTCAGACATAGGAAATCAGGCAATATGACTGTGATCCTTGAGGAAAGGAAGCAAAGAAGCTGGATTTTTGCCTGAAAGCAACTTTAAAACAACAGCAAAGGGACAGGAAAAGCCAGAGGAGCTCCACAATCTCACTGATTTGAGGAGAAACAGATCAGAGCTCAGGGAGGCCAAGTCAGTTGAAATTTGTGGGGCAAAGTACCAGAGAGAATTGAATTAGCAAAGAAGAGTTCCAAAAAAAAAAAAAAAGAAGAAGAGTTCCAAAAATTTGGATAAGGGCCCCTTAAGCCTTTCCCTGAATATGAATCTGTGCATTCATGGGGTAAAAATCCACAAGTCTGGACAAAGAACTGAAAAAGAACTATAATGGTTAATAGTTCCTAGAGGTTTCAAGGACTGGAAGGTATACAGATTCTAACTAGCCAATAGAATACTCTGGGAGATATGCAGAGTTGCCAGAAGGAGCACACCTCAGTAAGAGGGCTAACTTAGCCCTCAAGTACAGACTATTCTAGAACTGCCCTAAATAGGCTTAAAAACAAGTCTGCTAAGAATCAATCAGTACCATGAAACCTAACTTTCTGCCAAAACAAATTTTAAAACTCTTTGAGACAACAACACCCACATGCTCAACAACATAAACCTCACAATGTCCTGCATCCAATTAAAAATTACTAGATATGCAAAAAGTCAGCAAATTATGATCCATAACAAGAAGAAAAATCAGCCAAAAAAATAGATCTATAAATGATAGAGATGTTAAAAATAGCAGTCAAGGACTTTTAACAAAGCTATTACAAATATGCTTAAGATTCTAAAGGAAACATGAATATAATAAAATATTTTTAAAGGATCAAATGGAAATTCTAGAGAAGAAAAATACAATAACTGTAGGGAAAATTCCATTGGACAATCATAACTGCAGATCAGATGCTGCAAAAGAAGTGGGTATTAAGGAGGGCACGTGTTGTGATGAGCACTAGGTGTTTTATGCAACTAATCATTGAACATTACATCAAAAATTAATGATGTACTATACAGTGGCTAACTGAACATAATAAAAATCAGTGAACACGAAAACATTGCAACAGAAAATATTCAAATAATAGAGAAGAAAAAAGACAAAACATACACACACACAGAAACTCAGGGACCTGTGGGACAATATCAAGCAGTCAAATATACATATAACTGGAGTCCAAGAGGAAGATAGAGAGTAGATGGCAAATATATATATATATATTTGAAGAAATTACTAGAAAATTTCTCATCTGTGATTCAAAAAACAAATCCAAAGATTTAAGCTGCTCCAGGATGCACAAGATGGATAAACACAAACCATCGAAAGCAACAGCATAATCAAATTGCTGGAAACCATTTATAAGCTGGAAATGTTTTAAGGGGTCAGGAAAAAAAAAAAGAGACATATACTCATATACTTCATATGAATGTACAGAAAGTAGATTAGCTGTTACATGGGGCTGAGGATGGGGAGGGCAGATGGAACCGACTGCAAGGGGGCAAAAGGCAACTTTTTGTGGTGATGAAAATGTTCTATATTTTCATTATGATGGTAGCTATAGGAGTTTATATATGTCAAGACTCATTTAACTGTGCCCTTAAAATAGATAAATTTTATTGTATGTAAAACACATCTCAATGAAATTAATTTTAAAGCAACATGACATTTTTTTAAGTAATCAGTTTGAACACCTACTGAGTACTTAATGATATTAAAGAATTAGTTAATTTTGTAGATATGATGGGTGGCTCAGTTGGTTAAGCGTCTACCTTCAGCTCAGGTCACGATCTCAGGGTCTTGGGATCGAGCCCCACGTTGGGCTCCCTCCTCAGCAGGGAGTCTGCTTCTCCCTCTCCCTCTGCCCCACCCTCCACTCATGTGCTCTCTCTCCCTCTCTCTCAAATAAATAAATAAAATCTTTAAAAAAATACTTAAAAATTTTTTTGTAGATGTGATAATAGTATTATGGTTATGTTTTTTAAAAAGAGTTCTTATCTTTAGAAGTATATAGTGAAATATTTACAGATGAGATTATATGTTGTCTGAGATCTGTCTTTTAAAAAATGTAGGTGGCAGGGAAATGAGAAGAGTACAGATAAACCAAACTGGCCATCTGCTGATATTTGTCAAAGTTGGATATTGAATATATGGGATTCATTACACTATTTTCTCTACTGTTTAAAAAATAACTATTTGAAAAAAAAAATAATAAAATAGCCATTTGGAATTTTTCATAATAAAAAGTTTTTTAAGTACTTTAAACATAAGAATGATGTCATAAATTACTCATTTAAAAATTATAAACTGAGCAACTGTTTTGAGATATTATGGGGCATAAAAAATGTAAAATAATGTTCTCATAATATTCCCTATTATTGATTCACTATCAATACTTAGTTTAATTTAGCCAAGATTAAGGAATTAGATGGAATCTTATGGAAACTTTGAAATGTATTTTTGAACAGTCTCAAAGACATGAGTGTTCTTCATTAAGTCCAATTGCCCATCATAACTTGTACACTCTTCTCTATTAATATAGTACCACCAGCACTAGGCTGATATATATTAATTGTGGTTTGGATAATTTTCTAATTCACAGATATAGAGCTTAAATGAGAAAGAAAGGGAAAGAGAAATAATCCAAACTCCCTGATAGGGAATTAAAAATGGTAAAACTATATTGGTTATAATAGTTTCCTCAGAAGGCACTGTTAGTTCAACAGGGAATAGCTTGGTTATAGTCTGGCCTGACAACAAAGTTGGGCCCACAGACTTTAAGTGAATGAAGACAGTGTGTAAAAACAACTAACATGTAAAAGACTTTGAAAGTTAAGAATATGAACCTGAGGTACAATTCTATCTGTATATAAAAATAGTAGAATACGGATAGATATCTCATTTCTATAACTTGGGAAGAACTTGGTAATTAAAAGAATTCCACTAAGCTCAAAAGGGACAGTTAGAGCAAATCGTTATCAGTATTATGCAAGATAGATTATTTTTATTTTTGCAAGCAAATATGCTGATTAATTCAGTGTGCATTGCCAGGACGGTTTCTAAACATTATATCCAGTGTTTAAACTCTGCATATTTCATGATGCAACCTTACATATTCTGTCAACCTTTTCCAGGTGGTCAGAGTACACCAACAGATCAGTATGAAGTCTTCTTTAGGTAACAACATAGCCTCCATCTTGAGAGGCTAAGTTAATTAGAAAGTAGCTGACAACTTCTTGAGTATACCATTCAGAAAGATCAGGACGAGTTGGGAAGAAGTCCAAGGCTCATGGAATCATTTATGAAAAGGATAAAGGAATCCTCAAACAGGCTGATTCTGGCTTAGCACCAGAATCTGCCAAGAACTAATAGGAAATAACATAGAACTCAGACTTCAAGCCATGCCTAGAAAGTAATAGCTTTATACTTTTAACACAGAGATCATTACTTTTATTATTATTTGTTGGACCTCTAAAGTTTGGCTGCCCATAGAATTTATTGTCCAAAATTGGAACACTTTTAAAGAGGGAAGGCCCTATTAATAATGACATGAAGACAACCAGAAACTGAGACTATTCTGGGCAGTTGACATCTACGGTCAGACCATCTAAAACCACAGAATGTTGTAATAAATAATTGATCACATCATTTTATAAGGTCTCCATACATACTATGCAACCAATTACATAGCTTCCATTTTCACTGGCCAAGTTCATGGTGTTCTGATGTCACATGGTCTAGTAGCATTTCTGTCTTCTGATAATGTCAGAGTACTGTTGTACCTCACATATGAACTCTATGTCTCTGGGCCATACTGTCTTTACATATGTCCTTGCCTCTATCTTATCTGGAAAAATAGACCAGTAACAGAAAGGTCACTCCAAGTGCATACATGGAGTCTGAAGTTGTACATACAAGGACCTCAAGTCCATTCCATCTATACATAGTCATACATTTTTATGCCTCAAATATCTATCTTACCATCTTTGAAGTCTTAAAGTTGAGTGAGAAATCAATATATTTCCTTCGATATCAGAAAATTCTTGAGGTCAATGAACCATTAAAATATTATCTTCCAAATAGGAACAATTCTACATACTGCCATGGAGCAAGCTCCAGAATATTTTGTTATTAAAAAGATAAAGTAGGTGGTGCAGAACAAGATGGCAGAGGAGTAGGAGACCTGGATTTTATCTGGGCTCAGGAATTCAGCTGGATAGGGATCAAACCATTCTGAACACCTACAAATTCAACAAGAGATTGAAGAAAAGAATAGCAACAACTCTCTGAACAGAAAAGCAACCACTTTCTGGAAGGTAGGACGTGTGGAGAAGTGAATCCAAGGCGATATTTGGGAAGCTAGATGGAGGGGGAGGGGGCCTCCGTCCGCCGCTTCTGGCAAGTGATAGAGCTGTGAAGCACAGAATCGGAACTTTTAGAAGTAGGCTCCTCTGAGGGACATCGCTTCAGTGGCTAAGCGGGGGGTGTAACCCTCGTGGGACAGTGTGGTCTCAGGACCCTCAGGGTCACAGAAAGACCAGTGGTGCCTGAGTGCGGGAGAGCTCCCAGGTAACGGAGTGGGGAAGCCTGCTGCAGAGACAGAGCTGAGGAGTGGGCTTTCAGCTCGGGGTTGCCATAAACCATGATCCGCAGCACAGTCAGGGACCCAACAAGCGACAGATCTGGGGAGACTCCCCTTCCTCACCCAGAAGGAGAGGTGCAGGAGCGCACTGCAGGGATCTGCAGGGTTTGGAGACTCCACATGGGGTCATGCACCAGAGATAGAAATGCTCAGTCATAGGCCAGGTGAGCATGGAGTGCGGCAGGAGACCAGGGAGACGGGAGTGATTGACTGCTTTTCTCTGGGGGCTCACTGAGGAGCGGGGCCCCAAGTTCTCGGCTCCTTCGGGGTGGAGATTGGGAGGCAGCCACTTTCACTCTCCTCCTCCAAAGCTGTGCGGAAAGCTTGCAGGGAACAAAAGCTACGGAGAGCAAATCCAAGCAGATTACTTAGCCCAGCCCCCGGCAAGGGCAGGGCAATTCCGCCTCCGGCAAAGACATTTGGGAACCATGGCAACAGGCCCCTCCCCCAGAAGATCAGCAAGAACAGCCAGCCAAGACCAAGTTTACTGATCAATGAGAATGGCAGAACTCCAGCGCTAGGGGAATACAGCACATAGAATTCATGGCTTTTTTACCATGATTCTTTAGTCTTTCAAAGTTAATTTTTTTTAGCTGTCTTTTTTTTTTAATTTTTCTTTTTCCTTTTTTCAACCAACATCTTATCAATCCCTTCTTTAAAAAACATTTTTATTTTTCATTTTTAGAGTCATATTCTATCCCTTCATAGTAGATATCCTTATTTTTGACATATATGTATATATATAAGTTGTTCTCTCTTTAAAATTTTGAGATACCGTTTCTTCTAACAGATCAAAATATACCCTAAATCTCTAGTGTATGGCTTTGTTCTAGTCTCCTGCCTGATCACATTCTCTCCTTTTTTTTTTAATCCTCTTCTTTCTTTTTTTAACAGCTTCTTATCAATTCCTTTTATAAAAATTTTTATATTTTTCATCTTTACAGTCATATTCCATCGCTTCATCATATCAATCCTTATTTTTGTACATATATAAATTTTTCTTTCTTTAAAATTTTGGGAGGCACTTTCTTCTAACAGACCAAAATACACCCAAAATCTAGTGTGTGGCACTGATCTATGCACCAGCCTGATCATATTTGATCATATTCTGTTTTTTTTCTGTTTTGTTCTGTTTTTGTTTGCTTTTATCTTTTTCTTTTTCTTTCTTTTTTCTTTTTCTTTTTTCTTTCTTTCCCTTTCTTTTCCCACGGCTTCAGGTGTTTTCTGATTTGTTTAGAGTATATTTTCGGGGGACGTTCTTACCCTGTTAGCATTTTGTTCTCTCATTCATCTATTCTCCTCTGGACAAAATGAAAAGATGGAAAAAATCACCTCAACAAAAAGAACAAGAGGTAGTACCGACTGCCAGGGAACTACTCAATACAGAAAGCTTGCAGGGAACAAAAGCTACGGTGCACAGTCAGGCCACTGCTCCTCATACCACTGGAACGATGTTGGATCTAGAGTTCAGAATCATCACTTTAAAGATACTAGCTGGGCTTGAAAAAAGCATGGAAATTATTAGAGAAACGTTTCTGGAGAAATAACTAAAATCTAACCAAGTCAAAATCAAAAACGCTATTAATGAGGTGCAATCAAAAATGGGTACACTAACTGCTAGGATAAACGAGGCAGAAGAGAGAATCAGTGATAGAGAAGACCAAATGATGGAGAATAAAGAAGCTGAGAAAAAGAGAGATAAACAACTACTGGATCACGAGGGCAGAATTTGAGAGAGAAGTGATACCATAAGACGAAACAACATTAGAATAATTGGGATCCCAGAAGAAGAAGAAAGAGAGAGAGGGGCAGAAGGTATAATGGAGCAAATTATAGCAGAGAACTTCCCTAATTTGGGGAAGGAAACACAGATCAAAATCCAGGAGGCACAGAGAACCCCTCACAAAATCAATAAAAATAGGTCAACACCCCGACATCTAATAGTAAAACTTACAAATCTCAGAGACAAAGAGAAAATCCTGAAAGCAGCTCGGGAGAAGAGATATGTAACCTACAAGGGTAGAAACATTAGATTGGCAACAGACCTATCCACAGAGCCCTGGCAGGCCAGAAAGGACTGGCAGGATATATTCAGAGCACTAAAAGAGAAAAATAGGCAGCCAAGAACACTATATCCAGCTAGGCTGTCATTGAAAATAGAAGGAGAGATAAAAAGCTTCCGGGACAAACAAAAATTAAAGGAATTTGCAAACACGAAACCAGTCCTACAAGAAATCTTGAAAGGGGTCCTCAAAGCAAAGAGAGACCTTAAAAGCAACATAGACCAGAAAGGAACACAGACAATATACGGTAACAGTCACCTTACAGGCAA
>NW_025409937.1:0-10090 GCF_002201575.2 Neomonachus schauinslandi
TGTCTCTGGGACGATTGCCGTCCCTACAGTTGTGAGGTGGTAACTGACTGCGGTTTTGACTTAGGTTTCCCTGACAAAGATTAGTGATGTTGAACAAATTTTTCTGTGTCTATTGGCCACCTGTGTGACATCTTTGGAAAGTATCTCTTCATGTATTCTCCCCATTTTTAATTTTTTAAAAAGATTTTGTTTGACAGAGAGAGAGAGAGACAGCAAAAGAGGGAACACAAGGAGGGGGAGTGGGAGAGGGTTAGAAGCAGGCTTTTGGCAGAGCAGGGAGCCCGATGCGGGGCTCGATCCCAGGACCCTGGGACCATGACCTGAGCCGAAGCAGACACTTAATGACTGAGACACCCAGGCGCCCGATCTCCCCATTTTTTGTACAAGTTTGTTTTGATTTGTATGAGTGTGTGTATTTTGGATATTAACTTCTTCTCACACATCTGATTTGCAGATATTTTTTCTCATTGGGTAGGTCGCTTTTTAAGTTTGATGGTTTCTTTTGATGTGTAGAAGATTTCAGTTTGATGTTGTTTCATTTGTGTATTTTTGCATTTGTTGCCTTTGCTTTTGATGTCCGATCTAAAAAACTCTTCTCCAAAACCAATGTCAAGAAACTTACTACCTCTGTGTTCTTCTGGGAGGTTTATGGATTCAGGTCTTATGTTCAAGTCATTCATCCATTTAAAATTTAAAATCCAGTTACATTCTTCTGCATTTAGTGTCCAGTTTTCCCATTACCATTCACTGAAGACACAGTCCTTTCCCTATTGTAGATTTTCTTCTCCTGTGTCGTAAGTTAAGACCATACAGGGCGCCTGGGTGGCTCAGTTGGTTAGGCGACTGCCTTCGGCTCAAGTCATGATCCTGTAGTCCCGGGATCGAGTCCCGCGTCAGGCTCCTTGCTCAGCGGGGAGTCTGCTTCTCCCTCTGACCCTCCCCCCTCTCATGCTCTCTCTATCTCATTCTCTCTTTCAAATAAATAAATAAAATCTTTAAAAAAAAAAAAAAAGACCATACATGTGTGGGTTAATTGAGTTTCTGTTTTTTTTTTTTGGTCTTACAGTTTATTTGTTGGGAAAATCTTTTTCCTGTAGCACTATATGCAGTGTGTACTTTATTGATTACATGTTTATACTATTTGTTAGGACATTTCTCTGATGTATGTGTTTTTGTAAATGAGTAGCTGGATCTATAGCTTTCAACAGGTTTAGCATTTGGGCAGAACTACTTAAGTAGTACTATATTCTTCCATCAGAAAGAGATTGTGTCTGATTGTCTTCTTTTGTGATGTTATCAGTTGTGATGATTGATATCTATATTTCCTTTTCCATGATAGGTTTATTAAAGTGAATTTAATTTTTCTTAAAAATGTGGATTCTAAAGAATCCTTATTTTGTAATATATATAAAACATGTTTAAAGAAATGCATTTATTGGAATCAGCTATTCTCATTCAGAGCTAACCTAACCCATACCCTAACCCGTACGGTAACCAGTGCCCTATCCCGAACCCATAACCCCCTAGTCCAAACCCCCTCACCCGGACTCACCTGTGAAGATCTCCACCCTTCTGACCGATCACATCTTCCAAGCTTCAGAACCTTAACCCAACCTCAGATATACACATGCATGAAAACATGGACAGACATTTCTCCAAGGATGACATACAATTGACTAAAAGACGCTTGGATAATGCTCTGTATCACTTGGCTTCAGGGAAATACAAATGTAAACCACAATACGGTACCCCAACTTGCCAGGCAGAATGGCTAAAATTAACAACACAGGAAACAACAACCTGGTGGGGATGTGGACGAAGGGGGGATGTGGACAAAGGTGAACCCTCTTACACTGTTGATGGGAATGCAAACTGGTACAGCCACTCTGGAGAACAATATGGACGTTCCTCAAGAAATTAAAAATAGAGCTACCCTACGAACCACCAATTGCACTACTGGGTATTTCCCCAAGAGATACATATATATAGTGAAAAGAAGGGGCACCTGCACCCCAATGCTCACAGCAGCACTGTCCACTATAACCACACTGTGGAAAGAGCCCAGATGTCCACGGACAGATGAATGCATAAGAACATGTGTTACATATATACAATGGAATATTATTCAGCCATCAGAAAGGATGATTACTTGCCATCACACCCACCTGGATGGAACTGGACGGTATTCTCCTGAGTGAAGTAAATCTATCAGAGAAAGACAATTGTCATATGGTTTCACTCATATAGGAAATAAACAGCACAGAGGACCATACGGGAAGGGAGGAATAACTCTGGTAAATCATCAGAGAGGAAGAAAAACCATGAGGGACTCCTAACTCTAGCAACAAAAGGAGGGCTGCTGGAGGGGAGGTGGGTGGGGGGATGGGATAACTGGATGACGGGCATGAAGGAGGGCACGTGATGCAATGAGTAATGGGTGTTATACACAACTGATAATTTATTGAACACTACATCTGAAACTACTCGTGTACTGTAAGTTGGCTCACTGAATTTAAACCTTAAAAAAAAAACAATCCTAAAATTTTATATGAAACCACAAAAGAAAATGAACAGACAATGCAATGTTAAGAAAAAATAAAGCTGGAAGAGTCACAATTCCAGATTTCAAATTATACTACAAAGCTGTAGTCATCCTAACAGTATTGTACTGGCACAAAAATAGACACAGTGACCAAGGGAACAGGACAGAAGCTCAGACATAAACCCAAAAAGCAGTAAAAAATATCGAAAGGACAAAGGACAGTCTCTACAACAAATGGTGTCGGGAAAACTGGACACCTATGCACAGAAGAATGACATTAGACCATTTTCTTACACCATACACAAAAACTCAAAATAGTTTCAAGACCCAAATGGGAGTCCTGAAACCATAAAAATCCTACAAGAGGGCGCAAACAATAACTTCTCTGGCATACACCATACCAACATTTTTCTAGACGTGTCTCCTGAGGCAAAGGAAACAAAAGCAAGAATAAGTTACTGGGACTATATCCAAATGAAAAGTTTCCGCACAGCACAATAACAATGAAAACATAATAATAAAAAGACAACCTACTGAATCGGAGAAGATATTTGCAAATATCATATACAATAAAGGGACAGTGCCCAAAATGTATAGAACTGATACAACTCAACACCCAAAAAACAAATAATCCAGGTAAAAAATAGGCAGAAGACATGAACAGACATTTCTCCAAAGAAGAAATACAGATGGCCAACAGTCACATGAAAAGATGCTCATCATCACCCATCATCAGGAAAATGCAAATCAAAACTACAATGAGATATTATCTCATACTGTCAAAATGGCTAACATCAACAGCACAAGAAACAACAGGTGTTGGGAGGATGTGGAGAAAGGGGAACCCTCGTGCACTGTGGGTGGGAATGCAAACTGTTGCAGCCACTGTGCAAAACAGGATGGAGGTTCCTCAAAAAATTACATCTAGAACTACCCTACGATCCAGCAATCACACTACTGGGTGTTTACCCAACGAATCTGAAAATGATAACTCAAAAGGATACATGTACCCCTATGCTTCTTGCAACATTACTTACAATATCACAATATGGAAGCAACCCGTCTGTTGATAAACTCATAAATGAGATGATGCATGTACACACACACACACACACACACACACACACACACACACACACACCCCACACACACAGTGGAATACTACTCATCCATAAAAAAGAATGAAATCTTGCCATTTGCAGCCACATCGTTGGAGCTACAAGGTATTATCCTAAGTGAAATCAGTCACAGAAAGAAAAATACCATATGATGTCACTCTTATGTGCAATTTAAGAAACAAACATAAATAAATGAGAAAACAAGACAAACCAAAATACAGACTCTTAACAATAAAGAACTGATGCTTACCAGAGGGGAGGTGGAAGGAGGGATGACTGAAATAGATGAAGGGGATTAACAGTACACTTTTCTTGATGAGCTCTCTATTGTACACCTGAAACTAAGACAACACTGTATGTTAACTCTACTGAAATTAACATAAATTTTAAAAAGATTTTCCTTTCAGTACCTCTTTGAAAAAGCTTTTCCTGTACAATGTTCATAAGCCCTATTTGGGACTATTTACTCTACAATAATTATTCATTCTATGCCTTGAATTCAGATTTCACTGAGTTCTCATACCTTACCTGTTAATCCTACGCCACGGGAGCCGTGGTCCCTTTCTGTCCAGACTCAGCACAGTGCATTCAAGAGTGTAAGTAGAGACAGATGCCACTTCACAATCCAGAAAGCTATTATTGTTTCGGATTTAGTATGAGATAGTCACAGTGTGTGGGACAGGTTTCAGAGCAGGTTTGTGATATATCCTGCATCTCTAATTCAATGGTCATTACCTGAACCCATGCGGCTGACAGGTTCCCTGTGTATGGGCTTGCTTCCAAGCCCATACATGGAAGATGCAAAGGTGGGAGGACTCGGTGCGGGACAGGAAGAGGACCAAGTACGGACAAGAGTACGACCCCTCCCCTGATCCAGGAACTTCCATGGGAGCCGCTATGGGAGGCAGAAGCAATGGGGAAACCACCAAGGTCACCAGCTGAAGGCAGGAGGCACAGGTCAAGGGATCTCGAGATGCAGGGCTTGGAGGCTGCTCTGAGCTACCTCTGGGAGGGAGTGGGGGCAGGAATGAGAAGGAGAAACTGCCTGCCCCTGGCCCGTGCCAGCTTCCTACCCCTCCGGGAGCACATCAGTCTCCACAGCTCAGGACGGGCTGGCTCGGGTCCCTCATCCCTCAGTGGGACAGCTGACTCCAGGGCTCAGGGACATACTGAGGGAGGTGGGAATGAACACTGCCCCTCCCAGGTCATCCCCTCCTTGAGCAGACAGCCCTCCAGGACTGCTGAAAACGCACTAACAGGATTGAAAGACATGCCATGGATGAACTAAGGCATTGAGAAATATAACACAATGTTCATTTTTAAGTTCAGAGCTGTCCGCTCAGACACTGCAGAGAGCTTCCCTGAGGAAGACTGAGGGGAGAGCAGGCCAGGCTGAAAAGAGAGACGTGGTTCTCCTGATTGGGGACCTGTAGCCCCCTTCCAGGGCAGGACATGATCTTCACCTCTCAGGGGATCCATGGAAGTGTTCCATCAGGGGACTGACAGGGCTGCCTCTCGAGAATGCTACCCTGGCATCGGGTTGCACAGGGCACCAGGGAGGAGGGCCAGACGGAGGGCAATACCCCAGAGGCCCCGTGGCAACAACACAGGCTCACGACCATGAAGATGAAAAGCAGGAGGTGGCAGCATGAGATCTGGCCTGCATGAAAGTGCCAACGACACAGTGCCCATAGCTACAGTGACTGGGTGCCTTCTGTGCCAGGTGTGGCTGACTTCAGTGGGCTCCAGACTAGTCCTGACCACAACCCTAGGAAGTGGGCACCAGCACCGCCCTTCTCTCCTCATGCTGCTCTAGGAATCATAGTCACAGACCCCCGTCAGTTTTCATGGAAACCAAGCAGTGGCTCCCACCGCACACTGCCCCTCTGGTGGTGGTCCAGTGTGACCCTCATGCCTGGCCAGAGACTGCCGTCTACCTGTCTCCACACAACTCAACACACAGGAGGGTGTCCCCAAATTCCACAAGATCCGAGGAGACAGATTTGCAGACCCCACTACCCCACCCACTGCCAACACCCAGTGGGTCACTTGAACCTCAGCTATTGTCATGAAGCTCACCATGCCCTGTTTCTGTCACTTCCAACAGAAAGCCTAGTTCTGATCCCCCACAATACCATACATCCTGATTGCTGACCTGAGGCCATGCCATGAACCCACATGGTACCTTTCTGTTGGAGAAGGCCGCCCCTGCACCTCCTAGAAAATGTTTCTAATGAAGTACAAGTCCATCAGGACTATGGTGTGAATGGTGGTACACAGCATGCATGGTAGAAGTCACTAATTCTAACAAGGGCTGACCCCCCCTCCCCCATCTCACAAACCCTTCCTCTGTCCCTACAGAACTCGTGGTCTGCCCTCAGAAAAAACCCCAAGAAACAAACTTTGAATCTGCATACTCCCTTCACCTTCTGGTTCAAATCTTGTCCAACCACAATGAATATGAAACTACAAATCAGTCACAAGAAAAAATGGGATAGTCAAAACTATGTGGAGATTTAACAACATGCTACTGAACAACCAACGGTCAAAGAAGAAATCAAAAGAAATTTTAAAAGTACCTTGAGACAAATGAAAAACAGAACCTACAAAAACTTATGGGATGCAGCAAAAGTAGTTCTAAGGGGGAAGTTCATAGAAATTCAGGTCTTCATCAATCCACAAGAAACCTCTCAAATAAACAACCTAAGTTTACATGGGAAAGAAGTAGGGAAAAAAAAAACAACCAGATTAGTAGAAATAAGGAAATAACAAAAAGGAACATGGAAATAAATTCAATGGAGACTAAAAAGACAAAAGATCAATGAAAATAAGAGCTGCCTTTTTCGGAAAGATAAACAAAATGGACAAACTTTTAGCTACACTCACCAAGAAAGACAGAGGGCTCAAATACAATCATGAAACAAAGACGATTGATTCCTGTCTCACATCAGAATCATAGAGGAGAACACAGACAGCAACCTCTTCGACCTCAGACACAGCAACTTCTTGTAAGACATGTCTCTACAGGCAAGGGAAACAAAATCAAAAAGGAACTTTTGGGACTTCATCAAAATAAAAACCTTCTGCACAGCAAAGGAAACAATCAACAAAACTAAAAGGCAACCTACAGAATTGGAGAAGATATTTGCAAATGACATATCAGAAAAAGGGCTAGTATCCAAGATCTATAAAAAACTTCTCAAACTCAACACCCAAAAAACAATCCACTCAAGAAATAGGCAGAAGACATGAACCAACACTTCTCCAAAGAAGACATGCAAATGGCCAACAGACACGTGAAAAAATGCTCCACATCACTTGCCATCAGGGAAATACAAATCAAAATCATAAGGAGATACCACCTTACACCAGTAAGAATGGCTACAATTAACAAGACAGGGAATGACAGATGTTGGCGAGGATGTGGAGAAAAGGGAACCCTCTTACACTGTTGGTGGGAATGCAAACTCGTGCAGCCACTCGGGAAAACAGTACGGAAGTTCCTCCAGACGTTAAAAATGGAGCTACCCTATGACCCACCAATTGCACTACTTGGTATTTACCCCATAAACACAGAGGTAGTAAAAAGAAGGGGCACCTTCACCCCAATATTCCTAGCAGCAATGTCCACAATAGCCAAACTGTGGAAGGAGCCAAGATGTCCTTCAACAGATGAATGGATAAAGAAGGTGTGGTTCATATATACAATGGAATTTTACTCACCATCAAAAAAATGAATACCTACCATCTGCATCGACATGGATGGAACTGGAGGGTGTTATGCTGGGTGAAATAAGTCAAGCGGAGAAAGACAATTATCCTATGGTTTCACTCACATGTGAAATATAAGGAATAGCACAAAGGATCATAGGGACAGGGAGGGAAACCTGAATGGGAAGAAATCAGAGAGGGAGACAAACCACATGAGACTCCTGACTCTGGGAAACAAATTGAGGGTTGCGGGAAGGGAGGTGGGTGGGGGGATGGGGTAACTGGGTGATGGGCATTAAAGAGGGTGCACATGTGGTGATGGCCACTGGCCGTTACACTCAACTAATGTATCATTGAACATTACATCAAAAACTAATGATGTACTATACCTTGACTAATTGAATTTAAATTTTAAAAAATGTGAAAAATTAAAAAAAAAAAGGGAAAGAAAGATGAGCCATGACAATGAATACCACAAAAATATAAAGGATCATTAGCGAGTGCTATGAGCAAGTGGAGGCCAACACATAGGACAACCTAGAAGAAATAGATAAGTTCCTACCAACAACCTAGAAAGACTGAAGCATGAAGAAGAAATATCTGAATGGACTGATCACTAGTAAAAAGATTCAATAATCAAAAACCTCCCAACAAACAATGTCCAAGACCAGACAGTTTCACTGAGGAGTTCAACCAGACAATAGAAGATTTCATACCAACCCTTCTCAAACTCTTTAAAAAATAGAAAAAGGAGGCCATATGTCCAAACTCATTTTATGAAGCCAGCATTACCCTGCTACCAAAACAACACAAGGATGCTACAAGAAAAGGAAAGGCCAGGTCGCCTGGGTGGCTCAGTCAGTTAAGCGTCTGCCTTCAGCTCAGGTCATGACCCCGGAGTCCTAGGATTGAGCATCGCATCGGGCTCCCTGCTCAGTGGGGAGCCTGCTTCTCCCTTTCCCTCTGCCTGCCACTGCCCCTGCTTGTGCTCTCTCTCTCACTCTCTTCTCTCTCTCTCTCCTGACAATAGATTCTTAAAAAAAAAAAAAAAAGGGAAAGCCCAATATCCCTCTTGAACATAGATGTAAAAATCCTCAACAAATTATCCCTCTTGAACATAGATGCAAAAATCCTCAGCAAATTGAATTGAACAATACATCAGGAGACTCACACAACACGATCCAGTGGGATTTATTCCAGGGATGCAAGGATGATTCCACATCTGCACATCAAACAACGGGATACACCACCTTAACAAAATAAAAGATAAAATTTATATTATTGTTACAATAGATGCAGAAACAACACTTGACAAGATTCAAAATGCATTGGGGCGCCTGGGTGGCTCAGTCGTTAAGCGTCTGCCTTCGGCTCAGGTCATGATCCCAGGGTCCTGGGATCGAGCCCCGCATTGGGCTCCCGGCTCCATGGGAAGCCTGCTTCTCCCTCTCCCACTCCCCCTGCTTGTGTTCCCTCTCTCACTGTGTCTCTCTCTCTGTCAAAATAAATAAATGAAATCTTTTAAAAAAAAATTCAACATGCATTTATGATAAAAACTCTAAACCATCTGGGTATAGAGGGAACATACCTCAACACAACAAAGTCCCTATATGAAAAGCCCACGGCTGACATCATACTCAAGGGTGAAAAGCTTAAAACTTTTCCACTAAGATCAAGAACAAAACAAAGATGCCCACTCTCATCACTTTCATTCAACATAGTATTGAAAGGCCTAGCCAAAACATTTAGACAAAAAAAGAAAAATAAAGATATGAAATACAAATAGGAAAACTGTCACTATTTGCAAAGGACATGATACTATATATAGAAATCCTTAAATATTCCACCAAAAAACTGTTAGAATAAACAAATTCAGGAAAGCTGCAGGATACAAAGTCAATATACAGAGACCTGTTGAATTTCTTTTTTTTTTTTTAATTTTTTTTTGAATTTCTTTTTTTAAATTTTTATTTATTTATTTATTTGACAGACAGCACAAGCAGGGTGAGCATCAGAGGGAGAGGGAGAAGCAGACTCCCCCGCTGAGAAGGGAGCCCGATGCAGATCTCAATCCCAGGGCCCCAGAATCATGACCTGAGCCAAAAGCAGATGCTTAACTGACTGAGCCACCCAGGCGCCCCAACTTCTTGCATTTCTGTATACTGATGACAAACTTTCACAAAGAGAAATTAAGAGAGCAATGCCATTCACAATTGCATCAAGAAAAAAAAATCTAGGAATAAAAGTAACCAAGAATGAGAAAGACCTGATACACTAAACACATGGTGGAAAAGAAAGGAAAAACATTTGTATGTTGGGTGGGGGCAGAATGTATGGAACCAAGATTTGGAAGATCACAGAAATAAATGGAAGCATATGCCACGCTCATGAACTGGAAGACTTAATAATTTAACATGTCCATCGAAACCACAGCAATCAACAGATGGCATGAAATCCCTATCTCAATACCAATGGCATTATTCAAAGAAATACAAGACAGTCCTAAAATACATACAGAATCACAAAAGACTCCAAATACCCAAAACAATCTGGAGACAGAAGAGAGCTGGAGTCACCACACTCCCAGATTTCAAGCTACGTTACAAAGCTGTAGTCCTCAAAACAGTATGGTACTGGCAGAAAAACAGACGCACAGGTCAATGGAATAGAACAGAAACCTCAGAAACTGATAATCATAGCACTTTTGGCAAAGTTTATT
>NW_025409938.1:0-10087 GCF_002201575.2 Neomonachus schauinslandi
GTATATATGTATCAGCTTGGACTTGTTTTTCAGTTTCTCCAGTATATCATCAAAAAAAGTTGAAGCTCAAGAAGTGGTTTAAATAAACTTTCTGCTAGCTTTCCTTATCATGAGGGAAAAAGAGGTAGGACGTGTGGAGAAGTGAATCCGAGGTGATATTTGGGAAGACAGACGGTGGGGGAGGGGACCTCCGTCAGCCGCTTCTGGCAAGTGATGGAGCAGCCGAGCACAAAATTGGAACTTTGAGAAGTCGGCTCCACTGAGGGATGTTGCTCCAGTGGCTAAGCAGGGGGTGGAACCCTAGTGGGACAGTGTGGTCTCAAGACCCTCGGAGTCACAGAAAGACCGGGGGTGCCTGAGTGCGGCCAAGCTCCCAGGTATTGGAGTGGGGAAGCCGGCTGCAGAGACAGAGCCGAGGAGTCAGCTCTCAGCTCAGGGTTGCCATAAACTGTGATCCGGGGCACAGTCGGGCCACTGCTCCTCCAGCAGGGACCCAACAAGTGGCAGATCCGGGGAGACTCCCCTTCCTCCCCTGGGAGGAGCGGCACAGGAGCCACTGCAGGAATCTGCTGGGTTTGGAGACTCCACACGGGATCGTGTGCCAGAGATAGAAATGCTCCGTCACAGGCCGAGTGATCACGGGGTGCAGCCAGAGACTGGGGAGATGGGAGTGATTGACTGCTTTTTTCTGGGGGCTCACTGAGGCGTGGGGCCCCGAGTTCTCGGCTCCTCCAGGGTGGAGATTGGGAGGCCGCCATTTTCACTCTCTGTCTCCAAAGCTGTACAGAAAGCTTGCAGGGAACAAAAGCTCCTGAGAGCAAACCCGAGTAGATTACTTAGCACTGCCCCCAGCAAGGGCAGGGTAATTACTCCTCGGGAAAAGACATTTGAGAACCTTGGCAACAGGACCCTTCGCCAAAAGATCAGCAAGAACAGCCAGCCGAGGGGCACCTGGTGGCTCAGTTGTTAGGCGTCTGCCTTCGGCTCAGGTCATGATCCCAGGGTCCCACATCAGGTTCCCTGCTCCTCCAGAAGCCTGCTTCTCCCTCTCCCACTCCGCCTGCTTGTGTTCCCTCTCCACTGTGTCTCTCTCTATCAAATAAATAAATAAAATCTTAAAAAAAAAATTAAGCCAGCCAGCCATGACCAAGTTTACCAATCAATGAGAATGGCAGATCTCCAGCACTAGGGGAATACAGCACATGGATTTCATGGCTTTTTTTCCCATGATTCTTTGGTCTTTCAAAGTGAATATTTTTGATTTTCTTTTTTCTTTTGCTTTTTTTTTAAATTTTTCTTTTTCCCTTTTTCAAGGAACAACTTATCATTCCCTTTTTAAAAAAAAATTATTTTTCATTTAAGAGTAATACTCTATCCCTTCATAGTAGTTTAACTTTATTTTTGGTATATATCTATATATGTTGTTCTCTCTAAAATTTGGGGATACACTTGCTTCTAACAGACCAAAATATACCCTAAATCTCTAGTGTATGGCTGTGTTCTAGTCTCCTGCCTGATCACATTCTCGCCCTCCTTTTTTTCTTTATTCTCCTTTTTTTTCTCAAACAACTTCTTATCAATTCTTTTATAATTTTCATCTTTCCAGTCATATTCCATCCCTTCATCATATTTAACCTTATTTTTGTACATATGTAAGTTTTTCTTTCTTTAAACTTTTGGGAGGCAGTTTCTTCTAACAGACCAAAATACACCCAAAATCTAGTGCGTGGCACTGATCTATGCACTATCCTCATCATATTTGATCATATCCTGCTTTTTTTAAAAACTTTTTCTTTTCTTTTTTTCTTTTTTTCTTTCCCTTTCTTTTCCCCCAGTTTCAGGGCTTTTCTGATTTGTTTAGTGTATATGTTTCTGGGGTCATTGTTACCCTCTTAGCATTTTGTTGTCTCATTCATGTATTGTACTCTGCACCAAATGACAAGTTGAAAAAAATCACCTACTCAATACAGACATTAGTATGATGTTAAAGATACTAGCTGGGCTTGAAAAAAAGCATGGGAGATATTAGAGAAACCCTTTCTGGAGAAATAAAAGAACTAAAATCTAACCCAGTTGAAATCAAAAAGGCTATTAATGAGGTGCAAGCAAAAATGGAGCTCTGACTGCTAGGATAAATGAGGCAGAAGAAAAAATTAGTGATATAGAAGACCAAATGTTGGAAAATAAAGAAGCTGAGAAAAAGAGAGATAACCAACTACTGGATCACAAGGGCAGAATTCGAGAGGTAAGTGACAGCATAAGACGAAACAATATTAGAATAATTGGGATCCCAGAAGAACAAAGAGGGAGAGGGGCAAAAGGTATATTGGAGCAAATTACAGCAGAGAACTTCCCTAATTTGGGGAAGGAAACAGGCATCAAAATCCAGGAGGCACAGAGAACCCCCTTCAAAATCAATAAAAATAGGTCAACACCCCAACATCTAATAGTAAAACTTATGAGTCTCAGAGACAAAGAGAAAATCCTGAAGGCAGCTCGGGACAAGAGGTCTGTAACCTACAATGGTAGAAATATTAGATTGGCAACAGACCTATCCACAGAGACCTGGCAGGCCAGAAAGGACTGGCAGGATATCTTCAGAGCACTAAATGAGAAAAATATGCAGCCAAGAATACTATATCCAGCTAGGGTGTCATTGAAAATAGAAGGAGAGATAAAAAAGCTTCCAGGACAAAGAAAAACTAAAGGAATTTGCAAACACAAAACCAGCCCTACAGGAAATCTTGAAAGGGGTCCTCTAAGCAAAGAGAGAGCCTAAAAGCAACATAGACCAGAAAGGAACACAGACAATATACGGTAACAGTCACCTTACAGGCAATACAATGGCACTAAATTCCTATCTTTCAATAGTTACCCTGAATGTAAATGGGCTAAATGCCCCAATCAAAAGACACAGGCTATCAGACTGGATTAAAAAACAAGACCCGGGAGGGCGGAGCAAGATGGCAGAGGAGTAGGAGACCTGGATTTCGTCTCCTCTCAGGAATTCAGCTGGATAGGGATCAACCCATTCTGAACACCTACAAACTCAACAGGAGATCGAAGAAAAGAAGAGCGACAACTGTCTCATCAGAAAAGCGACCACTTTCTGGAAGGGAGGACGTGCGGAGAAGTGAATCCGAGGCGATATTCGGGAGGATAGACGGCGGGGGAGGGGCCTCCGTCGGCCGCTTCTGGCAAGTGATAGAGCCGCGGAGCACAAAATCGGAACTTTTAAAAGTCTGCTCCACTGAGGGACATAGCTCCAGTGGCTAAGCAGGGGATGGAACCCTCGCTGGGACAGTATGGTTTCAGGACCCTCAGGGTCACAGAAAGACCGGGGGTGCCTGAGTGCGGCAGAGCTCCCACGTATCGGGGCAGGGAAGCCCGCTCCAGAGACGGAGCTAAGTTTTGCAAATTTATTCACAATATCTCTTGATTACAATATGTTTTGTTAATTTTGGTGGGAATTCTCTATGCCTCCTGAATCTAGATGTCTGTATCCTTTCCCACTTTAAGGAAGTTTTCAGCTATTATTTCTTCAGATGAATGTTCTGCCCCCCTTTCTCTCTCCTCTTCTTCTGGGACTCCTATAATAGAAATTTTATTACATTTGTCATGCACACAAGGGAGGGAAGGGCAGAAGGAGGACAAGCAGACTCCCCGCTGAATGGGGAGCCCAGCACAGGGTTCAATCCCAGGACCCCGAGATTATGCCTGAACCAAAGGTAGATGCTTAACCAAGTGAGCCACCCAGGTGCCTCTCTATTGACCATTTTTAAATCAGATTGTTTTGTTAATAATTTGTATGAGTTCTTTGTACACATTGAATATTAACCCCTCATCAGATATATTTTTGAGACTATCTCCTTCCATTCCTTAGGTTGCTTTCCATGTTGTTAATGCTTTCTTTTGCTGTGCAGGAAAGCTTCTTAGTTTGATGCAGCCCCATATGTTTATATTTTATTTTGTTTCCCTTGCGTTTGAAATCATATCCAAAATAGCATCTCTAGGACCAATGTCAAGGAGAATTCTACCTATGTTTTCTTCTATAAGTTTTAAATAAAACAAAACAAAAAAGGTCTTACATTTAGGTCCTTAATACATTTTAGTTTGATTTTTGTGTGTGATATAAACTAGCAATCTAGTTTTAGTACTTTGCATATAGTTGACCAGTTTTCCCACCATGATTTACTGAAGAGACAGTCCTTTCCTTAATGTATATTCTTGCCCTCTTTGTGTAAATTAATCAAACATATATGTGTGAGTTTATTTCTGGGTTGTCTATTCTGTCCCATTGATCTATGTGTCTGTTTTCATGTCAATACCATAACGGTATAGTTTGTATTATACATTGAAATCAGGGAGCATATGTCTCACTTTTTTCTTTTTCTCAAGATTGTTTTGCCTATTTGAGGTCTTTTGTGTTTCCATGCAAATTTTAGAATTATTTGTTTTACTTTTCTGTGAAAAATGTGATTGGCATATTGGTAGGGATTTTACTGAATCTCGTTGTTGCCTCACCAGAGGTACTAACCTGTAGATTTCTTTGAGTAGTATGGGCATTTTAACAATATCAACCCTACCAATCTATGAACATGAAATTTCTTTCCATTCATTTCTCATTTATCTACTTACATCAATATCTTATAGTTTCCAATGTACAAGTCTTTTACCTCCTTGCTTAAATTTATTCCTTGAAAAATTATTTCTTGATATTTTATTCATTTTGATATGCTTACAAATGGGATTTTCTTGATTTCTCTTTCTAAAAGCTCATTATTATTGTATAAAAACAGAATAAAGGCCGCCTGGGTGGTTCAGTGGATTAAGGGTTTGCCTTCAGCTCAGGTCATGATCCTGGAGTCTTGGGATTGAGTCCCACATCAGGTTCCCTGCTCAGCAGGGAGTCTACTTCTCTGCCCCTCCCCTGGCTTGGGCTCTATCTCTTGCTCATTCAATTGCTCTCAACAAACTAAATCTTTGAAAAAAGCAGAATAGATTTTTATATATTAATTTTATACCTTGTAACATTACTGAACTTATTTATTAGTTCTAACAGAGTCTGGTAGCCATTCACAGTTTCTATATATATACTATCATATCATCTGCAAATGATAGCACTGCTTCCTCCTTGCTGATTTGCCAATGCCTTTTATATTACGTTTTTTTTAAAAAAAATCTAATTGCTTCAGCTAGGGCTTCTAATGCTGTGTTGACTAACAGTGGGGATTGCGGGTATTCTTGTCTTGTTCCTAATATGAGAGTAAAAACTCTCAGCTCTTCACCATTTTATTTTAGCAGTTGGTTTGTCATAAATGGCCTCTATTATGTTGATGTACTTCTCCTCTATACACACTTTGTTGAGAATTATAATAAATAGAGGTTTTTATCTTTAATTTTGTAACTGTGATCTATCACATTGACTGGTTTATATATGTTGAATCATCCTTGCCTCCCTGGAATAAATACCACTTGAACATGTTATATGACTCTTTTAATGTACTCTTGAATTCAGTTTGCTAGTATTTTGTTGAGGATATTTGCATCTATGTTCATCTGTGATATATAATATAAAATATATATGAAACCTTTACCTAGACTAGAAAATACATATATATTTGGGGGGGAATTCATTGTTTTTGTTTGTTACAAGCCTGTGTTGCTATTAAATTCCATTAGAACCACTTTTGCTGTATCCCATAGATTTTGGTATGCCATATTTTCTGTTTTAAATTGTCTTTTTTTTAAGTTGTTATTTGTGTTTTTCCATAGAGCTTGTTTGTTCCTCATATAGTTTGTATATTAACCCCTTATTAGTTGGTGGTTTGCAAATGTTTTCTTATTCCATAGGTTACAAGGGTGAAAAGGATACACAATGGGGAAAAATTTAATTAATTCCATAGGTTGCCTTTTACTTTTCTTGGTTGTTTCCATTACTTTGTAGAATCCTTTTAGGTTCACGTAACCTCACTTGTTTAGTTTTGGTTTTGTTGCCTGCACTTTGCTGTCATATCAAAAATATGTCATCAAGACAAATGCCGAAGAGGTATTTCACTATGTTTTCTTCCAAGAGCTTTACAGTTTCAAATCTTACAGTTAATTCTTTAATCCATTTCAATTTAATTTTTATGAGTAATGTGAGCTAAAAGTCTAGTTTCTTTCTTTTACATGTGGATATTCAGTTTTCCAATCACCAATTTTGAAGAGAATATTTTTCCCCATTTGTGTATCCTTTTCACCCTTGTAAATGATTGATTTTAAGTATATCTGTGGCTTTATTTCTTGGATCTCTGTTTGGTTTCATTGTCTATGTGTCCATTTTTAAAATCTAGTACTACATTGTTTTGATTGCTACTTCTTTTATAATTGATTTTTAATTCAGACTGTGACTCCTCCAGCTTTGTTTTTGTTCAGAGTGCTTTAGATATTTGGAGTCTTTGTGTTCCCTATGAATTTTAGGATTTTTTTCCCTATTTCTTTGACGAATGCATTGAAATCTTGAAGGAATTGCATGCAATCTGAATATAGCTTTTGGTGGATGAATATTTTAACAAATAATCCTTAAATATTATATTAATTAATTTTAACAACAAATTCTTACAACCAAAGAACATAGGTTCTCTTCATTTATCTGTGTCTTTTTCAAATTCTGTTGATCAATTTCTTATAACTTTTAGTGTGGAGCTCTTTCACCTCCATGACTAAATTTTTCCTAAGTATTCATGCATTAGATATTATTGTAAATGGATTATTTTCTTAATTTCTCTGATACTTCATCATTAGTGTATTATCGTATATTGATTTTATATCCTGCAAGTTTACTGAGTTTGTTTATTATTTCTAACAATTATTTGATAGAGTCTTCTGTCGTTTTCTGGATGCAAGATGATATAATCTGTAAAAAGAAGCAAGTTAGATTATTTATTTCTGATTTGAATATCTTTTATTTTTTCCTTGCT
Organism: Neomonachus schauinslandi; assembly: GCF_002201575.2. Classification (NCBI taxonomy): domain Eukaryota; kingdom Metazoa; phylum Chordata; class Mammalia; order Carnivora; family Phocidae; genus Neomonachus; species Neomonachus schauinslandi. The sequence continues at coordinate 6,963 of NW_025409938.1, forward strand.
TAATTGTTCTGGCTAGAACTCTCAGTACTATACGGAATAGAAATTTTAAGATGATCATTCTTGTGTTGTTTCTGATCTTAGAGAAACAAAGTTTTCAGCATTTTTAGTATTGATTTATTATGTGGTTTTGTTTTTTTTTTTTCTATAACTAATGTTTGGACAGTTTTTATCAAGACAATATGTTGCATTTTATCAAATGTTTTTTCCTGCACCTATTGAGATGATCATATGATTTTTATATCATTTTGTTAAATATATGGTTTATCGTGTTTACTGATTTGTATATGTTGAATCATGTTTATATCCCAGGGATAAATCCCACTTGGTCATTGTGTATGATTCTTTTTAATGTGCTCTTGAATTGGGTTTGCTAGTATTTAATTGAGGCTTTTTTGCAACTATCTTCATTAGGGATATTTGCCTGTAGTTTTGTTTTGTGGTGTCATTTTCTGGCCTTGATTTAACAGGAACACTTCCCTGGTAAGATTGGTAAGATTTTTTGTAAATGTTCCCTACTCTTCTTTGATTACTGTTTCAGTCTTCCTGTTCTTTCTTCATTTAGATTTTTTATTTCTTTATGATTCAATCTTTGTAGGTTGGATATTTCTAGGAATTTTTTTTTCTTTTTCTGTTATACAAATTTTTGTAGAGTAACTGTTAATAGAAGTTTCTTATGATTCCTTGTAATTTTGTATTATCTGTTGCTATGTCTCCTCTTTCATTTTTAATTTTGTTTATTTGATTTTTGTCCTTGTGTATCTAACAACAAAAAAAATAATTTTATCTTTTCAAAACCAGCTGTTAGTTTACTGATGTTTTCTATTGCATTTGTGTTCTTGATTGCAGTTCTTTCTTTTTTTTTTTTTAAGATTTTTATTTATTTGACAGAGAGAGACACAGTGAGAGAGGGAACACAAGCAGGGGGAGTGGGAGAGGGAGAAGCAGGCTTCCCGTGGAGCAGGGAGCCCGATGCGGGTCTTGATCCCAGGACCCTGGGGTCATGACCTGAGCCAAAGGCAGACGCTTAACGATTGAGCCATCCAGGCACCCTGATTGCATTTATTTCTGAGATAATTTTTATTTCTTCTTTCTTCTGATAACTTGGGGTTAGTATGTTCTTCTTTTGTTAGTTTTTGAGATATATAAATTTATTTATTTGAAATATTTATTTTTTTATTGATGTAGGCTTTTAAAAAATATTGTATTTATTTATTTGACAGAGAGAGCACAAGCAGGGGGAGCAGCAGAGGGAGAGGGAGAAACAGGCTCTCTGCGGAGCAGAGATGGGGGACTTGATCCAAGGACCCTGGGATCATGGGATCATGACCTGAGCTGAAGACAGAGGTTTAACTGACTGAGCCACCCAGGCGCCCCTTAATGTAGACTTTTATTGCAAGAAACTATTCTGTTAGAAATCCTTTTGCTGCATTATGTATATCATATTATATATTATATATACATATACATTATATATAATCTCAAATTATATTTTTGACCCATAGGTTGTTCAGGAGTGTGTTTGTATTTCGTATATTTGTAAATATTGCTTCTGCTATTGACTTCTATTTTCCCACCTATGGGATCAGAAAATATACTTGATATAGTCAGTTCTTATATGAGTTAAAACTTGTTTTATGGCCTAATATATAATATATCCTAGAGAATGTTCCATGTGGATTTGAGGAAAAAAATTGTGTATTGTTCTGATGTAGGACTGAAAATTCTTTATATGTCTGTTAGGTCCATTCTGTCTAAAGCATTGTACAAGTCAGTGGTTCCCTTAATGATTTTCTCCCTGGATGATCCACCCATTGCTGAAAATGGGGTTTAAGTCACCTACTCCTATTGTATTGTGTCAATTTCACTCTTCATATCCGCTAATATTGGCTTTCCATGTATATCTGTGTGTTTCTATGTTGTGCACATACACACCTCTTTATTATTAGCTATTGACCTTTTTTCTCTTGTGCCAGATTTTGACTTAAAGCATATATTCTCTTATATAAGCATATGTTTTCCTGCTATGTTTTGACCATTATTCACATGGAAACTCTTCCGTCACCCTTTTAGTTTTACCCGATGTATGTCCTTAGAGATAAAGTTTGTCTCTCATACAGAGCATATTGTTGGATATTGGTATTTTGGTACTTTATCCATTCAGTCACTCTACATCTTTTGATTGGAGAGTTTACTTATTGGGGCGACTTGGTGGCTCAGATGGTTAAGCGTCTGCCTTGGGTTCAGGTCATGATCCCAGGGTCCTGGCATCCAGCCTCACATCGGGCTCCTGGCTCAGCGGGAAGCCTGCTTCTCCCTCTCCCTCTGCCTCTCTCCCTGCTCATGCTCTCTCTCTCCCTCTCTGTATCTCTGTGTGTCAAATGAATAAATAAAATCTTTTTTAAAAATTTACTTATTTATTTATTTATGAGAGAGGGCACAAGCAGGGGAAGGACAGAGGGAGAGAGAGAATCTCCTGATGAAGGGCTTGATCTCATGATCCTGAAATCATGACCTGAACTGAAATCAAGAGTTGGACGATTGAATGACTGAACCACACAGGCACCCCTTGACTGAAGAATTTAATACATTTTTATTTACAGTAATTACTGGCAGTGACAGCCTTACTATTACATTGCAATTTGGTAATTGTTCTCTGTTTTGTAGTTTGTTCCTGTCTTCTTCTTTTGCTGTCTCCTTTGTGATTTCTTGATGTTTTCTACTTATGCTTAGATTCCTTTTTCTTTCTCTTTACTATAACTACTGTAGGTTTTAGGTTTGTGAATGCTACCAAGTGTACATAAAACATCTTAGAGTCATAACACTTCATTTTAGGTGATAAAAATTAAATTCAAGAGTATATAAAACCTCTACATTTTTCCTACTCCTCCCCCACATGTTTTATTCTATTGATGCCAGACTTTATGTTCTTTTATATTGTGTATCCATTAACACCTTATTGTAGTTCGGATATTTTTAATAATTTTCTTGAAGGGCCTGTTACCAAGGACATTGCTGGGCTTGGATCCTACCTGGTCCCTGGGTGAAGTCATGTCCTCCAGGATCATAGTCAATAAGAACGAAACTGGGACAAGGTTCCACTCCAAGGTACACAGTTGAGTCCACAG
>NW_025409939.1:0-10083 GCF_002201575.2 Neomonachus schauinslandi
CTGGCATTCGGTGCTGCCTCTTGTTCTTTTCGTTGAGGTGATTTTTTCCATCTTGTCATTTTGTCCAGAGGAGAATAGATGAATGAGAGAACAAAATGCTAACAGGGTAACAATGACCCCAGAAGATATATATTAAAAAAATCAGAAAAGACCTGAAACCGGGGGAAAAGAAAGGGAAAGAAAGCAAAAAGAAATAGGAAAAAAAAGAAAAAGATAACAAAAAACAGAACAAAACAGAAAAAACAGAATATGATCAAATATGATCAGGCTGGTACATAGATCAATGCCACACACTAGTTTTGGGTGTATTTCGGTCTGTTAGAAGAAAGTGCCTCCCAATATTTTAAAGAAAGAAAAACTTATTTATGTACAAAAATAAGGGTTAATACGATGAAGGGATGGAATATGACTGTAAAGATGAAAATTATAAAAGATTTTATAAAAGGAATTGATAAGATGTTTGAAAATAAAAGAAGAGGATAAAAAAAAAAAGAAAAAGGAAGGGAGAGAATGTGATCAGGCAGGAGACTAGAACAAAGCCATAAAATACACTAGAGATTTAGGGTATATTTTGATCTGTTAGAAGAAACTGTATCTCAAAATTTTAAAGAGAGATCAACTTAAATATATATGCCAAAAATAAGGTTAACTACTATGAAGGGATAAAATATGACTCCAAAAATGAAAAATAAAAATGTTTTTTTTAAAAAAGGGATCGATAAGATGTTGGTTGAAAAGGGGAAAAAGAAAAATTCAAAAAAAAAAAAGGTTAAAAAAAATTAACTTTTAAAAACTTAAGAATCATGGGAAAAAAGCCAGAATTCTATGTGCATTATTCCCCTAGCGCTGGAGTTCTTCCGTTCTCATTGATCGGCAAACTTGGTGTTGGCTGGCTGTTCTTGCTGATCTTTTGGGGGAGGGGCCTGTTGCCATGGTTCCCAAATGTGTTTGCCGGAAGTGGAATTTCCCCGCCCTTCCCAGTCTGGGGTCTCGGGAACTTTTGTTCCCTGCAAGCTTTCCCTTCAGCTTTGGAGGATGAGAGTGAAAATGCCGGCCTCCCAGTATCTGCCCCACAGGAGCCGAGAACTTGGGGCCGCACTCCTCAGTGCGCCCCCAGAGAAAAGCAGTCAGTCACTCCCGTCTCCCTGGTCTCCGGCTGCACTGTGTGCTCTCCCGGCCTGTGACTGAGCGTTTCTATCTCTGGCACATGACCCTGTGTGGAGTCTCCAAACACAGTAGATCCCTGCGATGGGCTCCTGTGCCGCTCCTCCCGGGGGAGGAAGGGGAGTCTCCCCAGATCTGCCGCTTGTTGGGTCCCTGCTCGAAGAGCAGTGGCCCGTCTGTGCCGTGGATAACGGTTTATGGCAACCCTGAGCTGAGAGCCCACTCCTCTGCTCTGTCTCTGCAGCCGACTTCCCCCCTCTGATACCTGGGAGCCCTGCTGCACTCAGGTACCCCTGGTCTTTCTGTGACCCCAAGGGTCTTGAGACCACACTGTCCCATGAGGGTTCCACTCCCCGCTGAGCCACTGGAGTGACGTCCCTCAGTGGAGCCGACTTGTAAAAGTTCCGATTTTGTGCTCCTCTGCTCTGTCACTTTCCAGAAGCAGCCGACGGAGGCCCCCTCCCCCGCTGTCTATCTTCCCGAATATCGCCTCGGATTCACTTCTCCGCACGTCCCACCTTCCAGAAAGTGGTTGTTTTCTGTTCAGAGAGTTGTTGCTATTCTTTTCTTCAATCTCCTGTTGAGTTCGTAGGTGTTCAGAATGGTTTGATCCCTATCCAGCTGAATTCCTGGGACCAGATGAAATCCAGATCACCTACTCCTCCGCCATCTTGCTCCTCTCCCCACATGGAACTCTTTGGAGGACTGGCGGTGGCCCTGTTTGTCAAGAGCTATATAATTGTTTCACTAATATTTAGGGGGTTCTTTTTATGAAAAAGAAAAATAAAATTTCCCGTTTTTTAAGTTCATAAAACACTATGTTATAAAGTGGCACACATCTTTTGTTATTCCATAATATTCGGATGGACCTGCAGAATTTAACTTTTCATGTTATTATTGCCAAATGCTGTGACTTTCAAGGATTAATTAATTCTGATTTCTAAACTGTCATAATGTATGTAGAAATGATTTTCTTTTATAAATGTGGCTGTTATCTTTTTCTGGTGATTTTAAGCAAGTATAGCCAAATTCAACTTGAAGAAAAAAAGAAATACAAAATAAGCTGTGATCTTGTGTTTAATTACAGAAAGATCTTTTGGGATGGTTTCCCTGTGCCAATATATGTTCGACCCACCCAGCTGTACTTTGTACTCCATAGAATGATCAATATATTCTGAAATGCTGAAAGAACTTGTATCAATGTATAATTACTTTATTTACAGCATAAGTGCTTGTTAAGGCAAGAAAGTATTGTTAATAATTTAACAAAAACTTGCAAACAGAAATTGATAGGAAGGAGGGACTCAAGGCATTCCTAGAACTGGTTCATTTTTAAAACAGTAGCTTCCCCTCTCCCCTCCCCTTTTAGAGAGGGAGAGAGAGGGGTGGGGCAAAGGGAGAGGGAGAGAGAGAATCTTAAGTAGGCTCTGTGCCCAGTGTGGAACCCGACATGGGGCTTGATCTCATGACCCTGAGATCATGACCTGAGCTGAAACTAAGAGTTGGACACTCAACTGACTGAGCCACCCAAGCTCCCCAATAGTAGCTTCTAAAGTATTAGTTTAAGACATAATATTAACAGAAATTTTAGAGTGTGGAAGTAATATTTTTGTGAGAGCTGGGAAGCAGAAGTGGGGGAACATACTTTTGGAGAGTGTGCACAAAAGGGGAGATATGTCTCCATGTCTCTATTTCCTCATCTGTAAGGCACTGTAACAAGAGAAGATTGAATAGGGAGGAAACAGGCAATGGGAAGGAGTGGGAGAAGGAAGACAAAGGAAGATTATATACTTGAAAATAAGAGCCTGGAACCTTTGTAGATGATTTACTTTAAAAAGCAGAACTTAAAAAAAATATTTATATACTTAACCAAACAATGTGAAACTATAAAATAAAAAGGAACTAGTGTTTAATTATTTTTCCCTAAATGCCCTACAGACTGTTTTCTTAAAATTTTTGTTATTGAGGTTAGAAATCTCCTGCTCCTTGAGAGGCATCGCTAAATTTTTTTTGTTATATTTGTTGAACTGCTTTTCTCCTCTTTGGACCATTGGTTTCCTAAGGGCAGAGCTTTCTCTGTTGCTCTTCTATATATCCTTAGGTGTATTAGTTTGCCAGGGCAGCCATAATAAAGTACAAGTAATAAAGTATGCAAACTGGGTAGTGTGAATAACAGAAACTTATTATCTCACAGTCCTAGAGCCTAGAAGTCCAAAATGAAGGTATTAGCAGGATTAGTTCCTTCTAGGATCTGCTCTAGGCTTCTTTCCTTGGCTTGTAATGGTTGTCTTTCCATGTGTTTCTTCATACTTGTCTTCACTCCCTGCATGTGTCCAGATTTTTCCTTTCCTATAAGGACACTTGTTGTATTAGAATAACTTGATCACGTCTGTAAAAACCCTCTCTCCAAATAATCACATTCTGGGATGCTGGAGTGTTAGAACTTTAACATATGAATGACTTTTGGGGTAACACAATTCAGCCTGTAATGCCACATGCTGGCACAATGCCTGGCTTACAAAGGGCGCCCAGAAATGTTTACCTGTTGTAGCTATATTCATAGTCTAGCTGATGTCCTTCCTAGAATTTCATTGGAATGGGTCTTGATTTCAAGGGTACCCTTTTCAGCAAATAAAATGAGTTACTAAAAAATTCCTGGTAGTGATTTTATCTACATAAGTTATATAAAGTGTCTGTAATTCATGCGTTTATGAATTCCATGAATTCATTATATAATCTAAAAATAGCCATAACTTTACTTCCTTCCTGTCTTAGTCTGATCAGACTAATAGACCAATAGACCAATAATAGACCAGTAATACCATAGACTAGGCAGCTTATAAATGGCAGAAATTGGTCCAGTCTATTCAGTGTCTGGTGAAGACTCACTTCCAGGTTCATGACTGTACCATCTTTCTGTGGACTCACATGGAGGAAGGGGCCAGGAATTTCTCTGGGTCTTCTTATATAGAGCACTAATCCCATTCATGAGGGCTCCACCCTCATGACCTAATCACTTCCAAAGTCCCCACCTCTTAATGCCACACACTGGGGACTAAGTTTCAGCACTGTGAATTTAAAGGGATATAAACGTTCTATCTGTGGTATTCCACTCCTTCATTTTCAGTTTACTCTTCCAGATGCATAATAATATAAGGGACTGATATAATGTCTTTTGCAAGTAAATACACAGCTTAGTTTTTATTAGTTTTTTAAATCAGTATGGATGAAGTTGTTTACTTTTAATTTTATATTTTGAAGGTAGACAAGTTTAGTAATTCTGGACCTTCATGGCACCAAGTAAGTGTTCAGTAAATGTTTATAATTATTTTGTTTTTGTGCTTTTGTAACTGCTGTTTTTTCAGACATCATTTTTTCAGTGAATCTGTTTTCCTGATCAACAGAAAGTGGAGCATTTCCTTTTTTGTGTGCCACTGTTATACCGTGACATACCTCGCATATAATATTTAATTTTTCTTTTCATGAATTGTGCTTTCAGACCATGCATTCCATAGAACTTGAATTATAATATCTAACCTCTTAATCTCATTGAAATGTGTCTAAGATACTTTTTTAAGTTTTAGCATTATAACTCAATTATAAATATAAGCAGAAAATTTGATTTTTTTTAGGTGTATATTCCTTTTCTGATCAGTATCAGTAAAGTTTCCTGTTCACTTCCTGTTACATCAAGGAGTAGCCCCGTTCTTTCTGGGTTTCCTATTATAGAATGGCTAAAATAAAAAGTGGTGACAACACCAAATGCTGTCAGTGATATGGAGAAACTGATACGTTGCTTGATGGGACTGTAAAATGGTACAGTCACTCTGGAAAAGTTTGGCAATTTCTTATAAGACTAAACATGCAATTACCATACAACCTGGCAATTGCCCTTTGATATTTATCCCAGAGAATGAAAATTACATTCATATAAAACCCTGTGTGCAATGTTCATAGCAGCTTTATTTGTAATAACCCCAAACTAGAAACAACACAGATGCCCTTTAGTGGGTGAATGGATAAACTGTGGTGCATCCATATCATGTAATACTACTCAGTAATGGAAAGTATTGATAAACAGAACAACTTGGATGAATATTGAGGGAATTATGCTGAGTAAAAGAAACCAATCCTGAAATGTCACATAGTATGATTCCATTTATATATCAATCTTGAAATGACAAAATTACAGAAACGCAAAGCTGATTCGTTGTTAGAGGTTAAGAATTGGGGTAGGTGGGGTGGCTATGACGTGGCTTTATAAAGGTAATGCAAGGTGTCCTCATGGTGATGGAATTGTTTTGTGTCTTGTAGATACCAGAATCAGCATTCTAGTTGTGATGTTACACTATAGTTTTGCAAAATGTTACCATTGAAGGAACTGGGTAAAACATACAAGGGCTCTCTCTATTGTTTTTTACAACTGGATGTCGATCTACTATTACTTCAAAATAACAAAATTAGTTAAAAAAGAGTTTGTTGTTAAGTGTTTTTAAGCACATTACTGCTACTAGGGCTCCTAATATGGCACAAGAGGCACACAGAAGCATTCCTGTTGTACATAAGTATTGGTTTTGTGGTTTGTGTTTTGTCTTTTTCTTTTGGTTTCATCAAATATTCTAGGAAGTTATAATTCTGTAATTCAAGGTTTTTTGTTTTTTTGTGTTTTTTTTGAGTTTTCATTTGGCCTACAGTCATTTTCCTTGTTTTTTTTTTTTTAACTTAATTAGTTCTTCTGTTTCTTCTTAAAATTTGTTTTTTGTTTTTTTTTTTTAAGATTTTATTTATTTATTTGAGAGAGAGAGCATGAGCGGGAGAGCCAGAGGGAAAGGCAGGCTTCCCGTTGAGCAGGGAGCCCGATGCGGGGCTCGATGCGGGGCTCAATCCCAGGACCCTGGGATCATGACCTGAGCCGAAGGTGGACACTTAACCGACTGAGCCACCCAGGTGCCCCCTAAAATTTGGTTTTAATTCAAAGAATCTTAGGTTGCACAAAGAACTTTAGGCAGGATGATCTAATATAAGACATTGTTTTCACTATCATCAGAATTTTGTTATTTGTGACTTTTGCAGAGTAACATGCATAAAATCTCATTCTGACAAATAACTGTATCAGTTGATTGTGTTTATATATATTCTTTTTCTTTAACAGAAACTACTGCATCTAAGAGTACCGGTGAGCTTATAGATATAACATGGAGTTCCAGTGAAAGTGATCTGTCTGATGAGGATAAAACACTTTTTAAATCACAGAGACATAATGGACATGGTTCTAGAATAGACAGGTTATGTCCAGAAGATGGGGCCAGTGAAGGTAAACTGATAATTTGGTAAGAAATCCTCTTTCTGGTATATATTGGGTTCAATATTGGAAAAAACTTCATTCCTTTTCTAACAGTATTAGTGATAACTGTACTGAGTCCTTTCCTCTAGGCTCAGCCCTTTAGAAACATTTTTTTTATTATGTTAATCACCATACATGACATCATTAGTTTTTGATGTAGTGTTCCATGATTCATTGTTTGCATATAAAACCCAGTGCTCCATGCAGAACCTGCCCTCTTTAATACCCATAACCAGGTTAACCCATCCTCCCACACCCCTCCCCTCCAGAACCCTCAGTTTGTTTTTCAGAGTCCGTAGTCTCTCATAGTTCATCTCCCCCTCCGATTTCCCCCCCTTCATTCTTACCCTCCTGCTATCTTCTTCTTCTTTTTTTTTTTTTAACATATAATGTATTATTTGCTTCAGAGGTACAGATCTGTGATTCAACAGTCTTGCACAACTTCACAGCGCTCACCATAGCACATACCCTCCCCAATGTCTATCACCCAGCCACCCCCATCCCTCCCATCCCCCACCACTCCAGCAACCCTCAGTTTGTTTCCTGAGATGAAGAATTCTTCATATCAGTGACATCATATGATACATGTCATTCTCTGATTGACTTATTTCGCTCAGCATAACACCCTCCAGTTCCATCCACGTCGCTGCAAATGGCAAGATTTCATTCTTTTTGATGGCTGCATAATATTCCATTGTATATATATATACCACCTCTTCTTTATCCATTCATCTGTCGATGGACATCTTGGCTCTTTGCACAGTTTGGCTATTGTGGACATTGCTGCTGTAAACATCGGGGTGCACGTACCCCTTCGGATCCCCACATTTGTATCCTTGGGGTAAATACCCAGTAGTGCAGTTGCTGGATCATATGGTAGCTCTATTTTCAACCTTTTGAGGAACCTCCATATTGTTTTCCAGACTGGCTGCACCAGCTTGCATTCCCACCAACAGCGTAGGAGGGTTCCCCTTTCTCTGCATCCCTGCCAACATCTGTCATTTCCTGACTTGTTAATTTTAGCCATTCTGACTGGTGTGATGTGGTATCTCATTGAGGTTTTGATTTGGATTTCCGTGATGCCAAGCAATGTTCAGCACTTTTTCATGTGTCTGTTGGCCGTTTGGATGTCTTCTTTGGAAACATGTCTGTTCATGTCTTCTGCTCATTTCTTGATTGGATTATTTGTTCTTTGGCTGTTGAGTTTAAGAAGTTCTTTATAGATTTGGGATACTAGCCCTTTATCTGATATGCCATTTGCAAATATCTTCTCCCATTCTGTCGGTTGTCTTTTGGTTTTGTTGACTGTTTCTTTTGCTGTGCAAAAGCTTTTTATCTTGATGAAGTCCCAATAGCTCATTTTTGCCCTTGCTTCCCTTGCCTTTGGTGATGTTTCTAGGAAGAAGTTGCTGTGGCTGAGGTTGACGAGTTTGCTGCCTGTGTTCTCCTGTAGGATTTTGATGGACTCCTGTCTCACATTGAGGTCTTTCATCCATTTTGAGTCTATTTTTGTGTGTGGTGTAAGGAAATGGTCCAGTTTCATTCTTCTGCATGTGGCTGTCCAATTTTCCCAACACCATTTGTTGAAGAGACTGTCTTTGTTCCATTGGACATTCTTTCCTGCTTTGTTGAAGATAAGTTGACCATAGCGTTGAGGGTCCATTTCTCGGCTCTCTATTCTGTTCCATTGACCTATGTGTCTGTTTTTGTGCCAGTACCATACTGTCTTGATGATGACAGCTTTGTAATAGAGTTTGAAGTCCAGAATTGTGATGCCGCCAGCTTAGCTTTTCTTTTTCAACATTCCTCTGGCTATTCAAGGTCTTTTCTGGTTCCATACAGATTTTAGGATTATTTGTGCCATTTTTTGAAAAAAGTGGATGGTATTTTGATGGGGATTGGATTGAATGTGTAGATTGCTCTAGGTAGCATTGACATCTTCACAGTATTTGTTCTTCCAGTCCAAGCGCGTGGAACGTTTTTCCATTTCTTTGTGTCTTCCTCAATTTCCTTCCTGAGTATTTTATAGTTTTCTGAGTACAGATTCTTTGCCTCTTTGGTTAGATTTATTCCTAGGTATCTTACGGTTTTGGGTGCCATTGTAATTGGGATCGACTCCTTAATTTCTTTCTTCTGTCTTGTTGTTGGTGTATAGGGATGCCATTGATTCTATATCCTGCCACTTTACTGAATTCCTATATGAGTTCTAGCAGTTTTGGGGTGGAGTCTTTTGGGTTTTCCACATAAAGTATCATATCATCTGCAAAGATTGAGAGTTTGACTTCTTCTTTGCCGATTTGGATGCCTTTTATTTCTTTTTGTTGTCTGATTGCTGTGGCTAGGACTTCTCATACTACGTTGAATAGCAGTGGTGATAGTGGACATCCCTGCCGTGTTCCTGACTTTAGGGGGAAAGCTCTCAGTTTTTCCCCATTGAGAATGATATTTGCTGTGGGTTTCTCATAGATGGCTTTTATGATATTGAGGTATGTACCGTCTATGCCTAAACTCTGAAGAGTTTTGATCAAGAAAGGATGCTGTACTCTGTCAAATGCTTTTTCTGCATCTGTTGAGAGGATCATATGGTTCTTGTTCTTTCTTTTATTAATGTATTGTATCACATTGATTGATTTGCATATGTTGAGCCAACCTTGCAGCCCAGGGATAAATCCCACTTGGTCGTGGTGAATAATCCTTTTAATGTAGTGTTGGATCCTATTGGCTAGTATTTTGGTGAGAATTTTTGCATCCGTGTTCATCAAGGATATTGGTCTGTAATTCTCCTTTTTGACGGGGTCTTTGTCTGGTTTGGGGATCAAGGTAATGGTGGGCTCATAAAACAAGTTTGGAAGTTTTCCTTCCATTTCTATTTTTTGGAACAGTTTCAGAAGGATAGGTATTAATTCTTCTTGAAATGTTTGGTAGAATTCCCCTGGGAAGTCACCTGGCCCTGGGCTCTTGTTTGGAGATTTTTGATGACTGCTTCAATTTGCTTAGTGGTTATAGGTCTGTTCAGGTTTTCTATTTCTTCCTGGGTCAGTTTTGGTAGTTGATACAGCTCTAGGAATGCATCCATTTCTTCCAGATTATCTAATTTGCTGGCACAGAGTTGCTCATAATATGTTCTTATAATTGTTTGTATTTCTTTGGTGTTGGTTGTGATCTCTCCTCTTTCATTCATGATTTTGTTGATTTCGATCATTTTTCTTTTTGATAAGTCTGGCCAGGGGTTTATCAGTCTTGTTAATTCTTTTAAAGAACCAGCTCCTAGTTCAGTTGATCTGTTCTACTGTTCTTTTAGTTTCTATTTCATTGATTTCTGCTCTGATCTTTATTATTTCTCTTCTCCTGCTGGGTTTAGGCTTTATTTGCTGTTTTCTCTACAGCACCTTTATGTGTAGGGTTAGGTTGTGTACTTGAGACCTTTCTTGTTTCTTGAGAAAGGCTTGTATTGCTATATACTTTCCTCTTAAGGCTGTCTTTGCTGCATCCCAAAGATTTTGAACAGTTGTGTTTTCATTTTCATTGGTTTCCATGAATTTTTTAAATTCTTCTTTAATTTCCTGGTTGACCCA
>NW_025409940.1:0-10082 GCF_002201575.2 Neomonachus schauinslandi
CTGGCATTCGGTGCTGCCTCTTGTTCTTTTCGTTGAGGTGATTTTTTCCATCTTGTCATTTTGTCCAGAGGAGAATAGATGAATGAGAGAACAAAATGCTAACAGGGTAACAATGACCCCAGAAGATATATATTAAAAAAATCAGAAAAGACCTGAAACCGGGGGAAAAGAAAGGGAAAGAAAGCAAAAAGAAATAGGAAAAAAAAGAAAAAGATAACAAAAAACAGAACAAAACAGAAAAAACAGAATATGATCAAATATGATCAGGCTGGTACATAGATCAATGCCACACACTAGTTTTGGGTGTATTTCGGTCTGTTAGAAGAAAGTGCCTCCCAATATTTTAAAGAAAGAAAAACTTATTTATGTACAAAAATAAGGGTTAATACGATGAAGGGATGGAATATGACTGTAAAGATGAAAATTATAAAAGATTTTATAAAAGGAATTGATAAGATGTTTGAAAATAAAAGAAGAGGATAAAAAAAAAAGAAAAAGGAAGGGAGAGAATGTGATCAGGCAGGAGACTAGAACAAAGCCATAAAATACACTAGAGATTTAGGGTATATTTTGATCTGTTAGAAGAAACTGTATCTCAAAATTTTAAAGAGAGATCAACTTAAATATATATGCCAAAAATAAGGTTAACTACTATGAAGGGATAAAATATGACTCCAAAAATGAAAAATAAAAATGTTTTTTTTAAAAAAGGGATCGATAAGATGTTGGTTGAAAAGGGGAAAAAGAAAAATTCAAAAAAAAAAAAGGTTAAAAAAAATTAACTTTTAAAAACTTAAGAATCATGGGAAAAAAGCCAGAATTCTATGTGCATTATTCCCCTAGCGCTGGAGTTCTTCCGTTCTCATTGATCGGCAAACTTGGTGTTGGCTGGCTGTTCTTGCTGATCTTTTGGGGGAGGGGCCTGTTGCCATGGTTCCCAAATGTGTTTGCCGGAAGTGGAATTTCCCCGCCCTTCCCAGTCTGGGGTCTCGGGAACTTTTGTTCCCTGCAAGCTTTCCCTTCAGCTTTGGAGGATGAGAGTGAAAATGCCGGCCTCCCAGTATCTGCCCCACAGGAGCCGAGAACTTGGGGCCGCACTCCTCAGTGCGCCCCCAGAGAAAAGCAGTCAGTCACTCCCGTCTCCCTGGTCTCCGGCTGCACTGTGTGCTCTCCCGGCCTGTGACTGAGCGTTTCTATCTCTGGCACATGACCCTGTGTGGAGTCTCCAAACACAGTAGATCCCTGCGATGGGCTCCTGTGCCGCTCCTCCCGGGGGAGGAAGGGGAGTCTCCCCAGATCTGCCGCTTGTTGGGTCCCTGCTCGAAGAGCAGTGGCCCGTCTGTGCCGTGGATAACGGTTTATGGCAACCCTGAGCTGAGAGCCCACTCCTCTGCTCTGTCTCTGCAGCCGACTTCCCCCCTCTGATACCTGGGAGCCCTGCTGCACTCAGGTACCCCTGGTCTTTCTGTGACCCCAAGGGTCTTGAGACCACACTGTCCCATGAGGGTTCCACTCCCCGCTGAGCCACTGGAGTGACGTCCCTCAGTGGAGCCGACTTGTAAAAGTTCCGATTTTGTGCTCCTCTGCTCTGTCACTTTCCAGAAGCAGCCGACGGAGGCCCCCTCCCCCGCTGTCTATCTTCCCGAATATCGCCTCGGATTCACTTCTCCGCACGTCCCACCTTCCAGAAAGTGGTTGTTTTCTGTTCAGAGAGTTGTTGCTATTCTTTTCTTCAATCTCCTGTTGAGTTCGTAGGTGTTCAGAATGGTTTGATCCCTATCCAGCTGAATTCCTGGGACCAGATGAAATCCAGATCACCTACTCCTCCGCCATCTTGCTCCTCTCCCCACATGGAACTCTTTGGAGGACTGGCGGTGGCCCTGTTTGTCAAGAGCTATATAATTGTTTCACTAATATTTAGGGGGTTCTTTTTATGAAAAAGAAAAATAAAATTTCCCGTTTTTTAAGTTCATAAAACACTATGTTATAAAGTGGCACACATCTTTTGTTATTCCATAATATTCGGATGGACCTGCAGAATTTAACTTTTCATGTTATTATTGCCAAATGCTGTGACTTTCAAGGATTAATTAATTCTGATTTCTAAACTGTCATAATGTATGTAGAAATGATTTTCTTTTATAAATGTGGCTGTTATCTTTTTCTGGTGATTTTAAGCAAGTATAGCCAAATTCAACTTGAAGAAAAAAAGAAATACAAAATAAGCTGTGATCTTGTGTTTAATTACAGAAAGATCTTTTGGGATGGTTTCCCTGTGCCAATATATGTTCGACCCACCCAGCTGTACTTTGTACTCCATAGAATGATCAATATATTCTGAAATGCTGAAAGAACTTGTATCAATGTATAATTACTTTATTTACAGCATAAGTGCTTGTTAAGGCAAGAAAGTATTGTTAATAATTTAACAAAAACTTGCAAACAGAAATTGATAGGAAGGAGGGACTCAAGGCATTCCTAGAACTGGTTCATTTTTAAAACAGTAGCTTCCCCTCTCCCCTCCCCTTTTAGAGAGGGAGAGAGAGGGGTGGGGCAAAGGGAGAGGGAGAGAGAGAATCTTAAGTAGGCTCTGTGCCCAGTGTGGAACCCGACATGGGGCTTGATCTCATGACCCTGAGATCATGACCTGAGCTGAAACTAAGAGTTGGACACTCAACTGACTGAGCCACCCAAGCTCCCCAATAGTAGCTTCTAAAGTATTAGTTTAAGACATAATATTAACAGAAATTTTAGAGTGTGGAAGTAATATTTTTGTGAGAGCTGGGAAGCAGAAGTGGGGGAACATACTTTTGGAGAGTGTGCACAAAAGGGGAGATATGTCTCCATGTCTCTATTTCCTCATCTGTAAGGCACTGTAACAAGAGAAGATTGAATAGGGAGGAAACAGGCAATGGGAAGGAGTGGGAGAAGGAAGACAAAGGAAGATTATATACTTGAAAATAAGAGCCTGGAACCTTTGTAGATGATTTACTTTAAAAAGCAGAACTTAAAAAAAATATTTATATACTTAACCAAACAATGTGAAACTATAAAATAAAAAGGAACTAGTGTTTAATTATTTTTCCCTAAATGCCCTACAGACTGTTTTCTTAAAATTTTTGTTATTGAGGTTAGAAATCTCCTGCTCCTTGAGAGGCATCGCTAAATTTTTTTTGTTATATTTGTTGAACTGCTTTTCTCCTCTTTGGACCATTGGTTTCCTAAGGGCAGAGCTTTCTCTGTTGCTCTTCTATATATCCTTAGGTGTATTAGTTTGCCAGGGCAGCCATAATAAAGTACAAGTAATAAAGTATGCAAACTGGGTAGTGTGAATAACAGAAACTTATTATCTCACAGTCCTAGAGCCTAGAAGTCCAAAATGAAGGTATTAGCAGGATTAGTTCCTTCTAGGATCTGCTCTAGGCTTCTTTCCTTGGCTTGTAATGGTTGTCTTTCCATGTGTTTCTTCATACTTGTCTTCACTCCCTGCATGTGTCCAGATTTTTCCTTTCCTATAAGGACACTTGTTGTATTAGAATAACTTGATCACGTCTGTAAAAACCCTCTCTCCAAATAATCACATTCTGGGATGCTGGAGTGTTAGAACTTTAACATATGAATGACTTTTGGGGTAACACAATTCAGCCTGTAATGCCACATGCTGGCACAATGCCTGGCTTACAAAGGGCGCCCAGAAATGTTTACCTGTTGTAGCTATATTCATAGTCTAGCTGATGTCCTTCCTAGAATTTCATTGGAATGGGTCTTGATTTCAAGGGTACCCTTTTCAGCAAATAAAATGAGTTACTAAAAAATTCCTGGTAGTGGTTTTATCTACATAAGTTATATAAAGTGTCTGTAATTCATGGGTTTATGAATTCCATGAATTCATTATATAATCTAAAAATAGCCATAACTTTACTTCCTTCCTGTCTTAGTCTGATCAGACTAATAGACCAATAGACCAATAATAGACCAGTAATACCATAGACTAGGCAGCTTATAAATGGCAGAAATTGGTCCAGTCTATTCAGTGTCTGGTGAAGACTCACTTCCAGGTTCATGACTGTACCATCTTTCTGTGGACTCACATGGAGGAAGGGGCCAGGAATTTCTCTGGGTCTTCTTATATAGAGCACTAATCCCATTCATGAGGGCTCCACCCTCATGACCTAATCACTTCCAAAGTCCCCACCTCTTAATGCCACACACTGGGGACTAAGTTTCAGCACTGTGAATTTAAAGGGATATAAACGTTCTATCTGTGGTATTCCACTCCTTCATTTTCAGTTTACTCTTCCAGATGCATAATAATATAAGGGACTGATATAATGTCTTTTGCAAGTAAATACACAGCTTAGTTTTTATTAGTTTTTTAAATCAGTATGGATGAAGTTGTTTACTTTTAATTTTATATTTTGAAGGTAGACAAGTTTAGTAATTCTGGACCTTCATGGCACCAAGTAAGTGTTCAGTAAATGTTTATAATTATTTTGTTTTTGTGCTTTTGTAACTGCTGTTTTTTCAGACATCATTTTTTCAGTGAATCTGTTTTCCTGATCAACAGAAAGTGGAGCATTTCCTTTTTTGTGTGCCACTGTTATACCGTGACATACCTCGCATATAATATTTAATTTTTCTTTTCATGAATTGTGCTTTCAGACCATGCATTCCATAGAACTTGAATTATAATATCTAACCTCTTAATCTCATTGAAATGTGTCTAAGATACTTTTTTAAGTTTTAGCATTATAACTCAATTATAAATATAAGCAGAAAATTTGATTTTTTTTAGGTGTATATTCCTTTTCTGATCAGTATCAGTAAAGTTTCCTGTTCACTTCCTGTTACATCAAGGAGTAGCCCCGTTCTTTCTGGGTTTCCTATTATAGAATGGCTAAAATAAAAAGTGGTGACAACACCAAATGCTGTCAGTGATATGGAGAAACTGATACGTTGCTTGATGGGACTGTAAAATGGTACAGTCACTCTGGAAAAGTTTGGCAATTTCTTATAAGACTAAACATGCAATTACCATACAACCTGGCAATTGCCCTTTGATATTTATCCCAGAGAATGAAAATTACATTCATATAAAACCCTGTGTGCAATGTTCATAGCAGCTTTATTTGTAATAACCCCAAACTAGAAACAACACAGATGCCCTTTAGTGGGTGAATGGATAAACTGTGGTGCATCCATATCATGTAATACTACTCAGTAATGGAAAGTATTGATAAACAGAACAACTTGGATGAATATTGAGGGAATTATGCTGAGTAAAAGAAACCAATCCTGAAATGTCACATAGTATGATTCCATTTATATATCAATCTTGAAATGACAAAATTACAGAAACGCAAAGCTGATTCGTTGTTAGAGGTTAAGAATTGGGGTAGGTGGGGTGGCTATGACGTGGCTTTATAAAGGTAATGCAAGGTGTCCTCATGGTGATGGAATTGTTTTGTGTCTTGTAGATACCAGAATCAGCATTCTAGTTGTGATGTTACACTATAGTTTTGCAAAATGTTACCATTGAAGGAACTGGGTAAAACATACAAGGGCTCTCTCTATTGTTTTTTACAACTGGATGTCGATCTACTATTACTTCAAAATAACAAAATTAGTTAAAAAAGAGTTTGTTGTTAAGTGTTTTTAAGCACATTACTGCTACTAGGGCTCCTAATATGGCACAAGAGGCACACAGAAGCATTCCTGTTGTACATAAGTATTGGTTTTGTGGTTTGTGTTTTGTCTTTTTCTTTTGGTTTCATCAAATATTCTAGGAAGTTATAATTCTGTAATTCAAGGTTTTTTGTTTTTTTGTGTTTTTTTTGAGTTTTCATTTGGCCTACAGTCATTTTCCTTGTTTTTTTTTTTTTAACTTAATTAGTTCTTCTGTTTCTTCTTAAAATTTGTTTTTTGTTTTTTTTTTTTAAGATTTTATTTATTTATTTGAGAGAGAGAGCATGAGCGGGAGAGCCAGAGGGAAAGGCAGGCTTCCCGTTGAGCAGGGAGCCCGATGCGGGGCTCGATGCGGGGCTCAATCCCAGGACCCTGGGATCATGACCTGAGCCGAAGGTGGACACTTAACCGACTGAGCCACCCAGGTGCCCCCTAAAATTTGGTTTTAATTCAAAGAATCTTAGGTTGCACAAAGAACTTTAGGCAGGATGATCTAATATAAGACATTGTTTTCACTATCATCAGAATTTTGTTATTTGTGACTTTTGCAGAGTAACATGCATAAAATCTCATTCTGACAAATAACTGTATCAGTTGATTGTGTTTATATATATTCTTTTTCTTTAACAGAAACTACTGCATCTAAGAGTACCGGTGAGCTTATAGATATAACATGGAGTTCCAGTGAAAGTGATCTGTCTGATGAGGATAAAACACTTTTTAAATCACAGAGACATAATGGACATGGTTCTAGAATAGACAGGTTATGTCCAGAAGATGGGGCCAGTGAAGGTAAACTGATAATTTGGTAAGAAATCCTCTTTCTGGTATATATTGGGTTCAATATTGGAAAAAACTTCATTCCTTTTCTAACAGTATTAGTGATAACTGTACTGAGTCCTTTCCTCTAGGCTCAGCCCTTTAGAAACATTTTTTTTATTATGTTAATCACCATACATGACATCATTAGTTTTTGATGTAGTGTTCCATGATTCATTGTTTGCATATAAAACCCAGTGCTCCATGCAGAACCTGCCCTCTTTAATACCCATAACCAGGTTAACCCATCCTCCCACACCCCTCCCCTCCAGAACCCTCAGTTTGTTTTTCAGAGTCCGTAGTCTCTCATAGTTCATCTCCCCCTCCGATTTCCCCCCCTTCATTCTTACCCTCCTGCTATCTTCTTCTTCTTTTTTTTTTTTTAACATATAATGTATTATTTGCTTCAGAGGTACAGATCTGTGATTCAACAGTCTTGCACAACTTCACAGCGCTCACCATAGCACATACCCTCCCCAATGTCTATCACCCAGCCACCCCCATCCCTCCCATCCCCCACCACTCCAGCAACCCTCAGTTTGTTTCCTGAGATGAAGAATTCTTCATATCAGTGACATCATATGATACATGTCATTCTCTGATTGACTTATTTCGCTCAGCATAACACCCTCCAGTTCCATCCACGTCGCTGCAAATGGCAAGATTTCATTCTTTTTGATGGCTGCATAATATTCCATTGTATATATATATACCACCTCTTCTTTATCCATTCATCTGTCGATGGACATCTTGGCTCTTTGCACAGTTTGGCTATTGTGGACATTGCTGCTGTAAACATCGGGGTGCACGTACCCCTTCGGATCCCCACATTTGTATCCTTGGGGTAAATACCCAGTAGTGCAGTTGCTGGATCATATGGTAGCTCTATTTTCAACCTTTTGAGGAACCTCCATATTGTTTTCCAGACTGGCTGCACCAGCTTGCATTCCCACCAACAGCGTAGGAGGGTTCCCCTTTCTCTGCATCCCTGCCAACATCTGTCATTTCCTGACTTGTTAATTTTAGCCATTCTGACTGGTGTGATGTGGTATCTCATTGAGGTTTTGATTTGGATTTCCGTGATGCCAAGCAATGTTCAGCACTTTTTCATGTGTCTGTTGGCCGTTTGGATGTCTTCTTTGGAAACATGTCTGTTCATGTCTTCTGCTCATTTCTTGATTGGATTATTTGTTCTTTGGCTGTTGAGTTTAAGAAGTTCTTTATAGATTTGGGATACTAGCCCTTTATCTGATATGCCATTTGCAAATATCTTCTCCCATTCTGTCGGTTGTCTTTTGGTTTTGTTGACTGTTTCTTTTGCTGTGCAAAAGCTTTTTATCTTGATGAAGTCCCAATAGCTCATTTTTGCCCTTGCTTCCCTTGCCTTTGGTGATGTTTCTAGGAAGAAGTTGCTGTGGCTGAGGTTGACGAGTTTGCTGCCTGTGTTCTCCTGTAGGATTTTGATGGACTCCTGTCTCACATTGAGGTCTTTCATCCATTTTGAGTCTATTTTTGTGTGTGGTGTAAGGAAATGGTCCAGTTTCATTCTTCTGCATGTGGCTGTCCAATTTTCCCAACACCATTTGTTGAAGAGACTGTCTTTGTTCCATTGGACATTCTTTCCTGCTTTGTTGAAGATAAGTTGACCATAGCATTGAGGGTCCATTTCTCGGCTCTCTGTTCTGTTCCATTGACCTATGTGTCTGTTTTTGTGCCAGTACCATACTGTCTTGATGATGACAGCTTTGTAATAGAGTTTGAAGTCCAGAATTGTGATGCCGCCAGCTTAGCTTTTCTTTTTCAACATTCCTCTGGCTATTCAAGGTCTTTTCTGGTTCCATACAGATTTTAGGATTATTTGTGCCATTTTTTGAAAAAAGTGGATGGTATTTTGATGGGGATTGGATTGAATGTGTAGATTGCTCTAGGTAGCATTGACATCTTCACAGTATTTGTTCTTCCAGTCCAAGCGCGTGGAACGTTTTTCCATTTCTTTGTGTCTTCCTCAATTTCCTTCCTGAGTATTTTATAGTTTTCTGAGTACAGATTCTTTGCCTCCTTGGTTAGATTTATTCCTAGGTATCTTACGGTTTTGGGTGCCATTGTAATTGGGATCGACTCCTTAATTTCTTTCTTCTGTCTTGTTGTTGGTGTATAGGGATGCCATTGATTCTATATCCTGCCACTTTACTGAATTCCTATATGAGTTCTAGCAGTTTTGGGGTGGAGTCTTTTGGGTTTTCCACATAAAGTATCATATCATCTGCAAAGATTGAGAGTTTGACTTCTTCTTTGCCGATTTGGATGCCTTTTATTTCTTTTTGTTGTCTGATTGCTGTGGCTAGGACTTCTCATACTACGTTGAATAGCAGTGGTGATAGTGGACATCCCTGCCGTGTTCCTGACTTTAGGGGGAAAGCTCTCAGTTTTTCCCCATTGAGAATGATATTTGCTGTGGGTTTCTCATAGATGGCTTTTATGATATTGAGGTATGTACCGTCTATGCCTAAACTCTGAAGAGTTTTGATCAAGAAAGGATGCTGTACTCTGTCAAATGCTTTTTCTGCATCTGTTGAGAGGATCATATGGTTCTTGTTCTTTCTTTTATTAATGTATTGTATCACATTGATTGATTTGCATATGTTGAGCCAACCTTGCAGCCCAGGGATAAATCCCACTTGGTCGTGGTGAATAATCCTTTTAATGTAGTGTTGGATCCTATTGGCTAGTATTTTGGTGAGAATTTTTGCATCCGTGTTCATCAAGGATATTGGTCTGTAATTCTCCTTTTTGACGGGGTCTTTGTCTGGTTTGGGGATCAAGGTAATGGTGGGCTCATAAAACAAGTTTGGAAGTTTTCCTTCCATTTCTATTTTTTGGAACAGTTTCAGAAGGATAGGTATTAATTCTTCTTGAAATGTTTGGTAGAATTCCCCTGGGAAGTCACCTGGCCCTGGGCTCTTGTTTGGAGATTTTTGATGACTGCTTCAATTTGCTTAGTGGTTATAGGTCTGTTCAGGTTTTCTATTTCTTCCTGGGTCAGTTTTGGTAGTTGATACAGCTCTAGGAATGCATCCATTTCTTCCAGATTATCTAATTTGCTGGCACAGAGTTGCTCATAATATGTTCTTATAATTGTTTGTATTTCTTTGGTGTTGGTTGTGATCTCTCCTCTTTCATTCATGATTTTGTTGATTTCGATCATTTTTCTTTTTGATAAGTCTGGCCAGGGGTTTATCAGTCTTGTTAATTCTTTTAAAGAACCAGCTCCTAGTTCAGTTGATCTGTTCTACTGTTCTTTTAGTTTCTATTTCATTGATTTCTGCTCTGATCTTTATTATTTCTCTTCTCCTGCTGGGTTTAGGCTTTATTTGCTGTTTTCTCTACAGCACCTTTATGTGTAGGGTTAGGTTGTGTACTTGAGACCTTTCTTGTTTCTTGAGAAAGGCTTGTATTGCTATATACTTTCCTCTTAAGGCTGTCTTTGCTGCATCCCAAAGATTTTGAACAGTTGTGTTTTCATTTTCATTGGTTTCCATGAATTTTTTAAATTCTTCTTTAATTTCCTGGTTGACCCA
>NW_025409941.1:0-10081 GCF_002201575.2 Neomonachus schauinslandi
CTCTCCTTTCTTTTCTTCTCATGTTGGAGAGAAGATACCATTTTTTTTCAGTCCTTCTTGGATTTTAGCAACTGGGGGAGCCACACTTCAGGGGAAATCCTACATCCAGGTAGGAGGTCCCAAGAGCCCAGTGAAAAGTCCAATGTTTTGTCCAGCTCTTCACCTCCATCTTATGAAATAAGATGGAGAGGTTGACCTCTGGTCTAGGAAACCTTTCTCCAGCTCTCTCACTCGATAGAGGGATTTGGATCAGAAGGATGGTTTGGCCCGCTCACACAAATGTGAGGACGAAGGTCCCTCTGGGCAGGCGCTGAGGCTCAGAAAGGGTAACGTGCACTGTGAACCTGGCAGGCCCCCCCCCCCCCCCCCCCCCCCCCCTTTTTTTTTTACCAGCACAGTGTCCTCATCTGAGAAGTGAGAGATTTGGAACAGGTATCCAGACTGTCCATCTGTGGGCCTAGAACTTGGCCAATGTCCCATGGTTAGTGAGAGGGAAAGCCAAGACTCAAATTTAGGACTTCTGCTTCATTAGCAGGCCTTCCCTCTCTCTTGGGGAGTTCTCACTGGTGAGGACCAGCCCCTGCCTTTCACCAGATGGCTTTTCAGATCCCAATTTTGGATTTCTCAAAGGTCTTCAAAGACCTTGTGAGCCCTTCCTGGTCCAGAGCATGTCTTGCCTCCAAAGCTATCTTTGGGCCTTAGCAATCAGAAGGCTACTTTTCCTTCAATGGTCATAGCGAAGTTGGGATAAAAAGGGGGATCTCATTACTTGAGGTTCACATGGATTCATTGTGGAGAGCTAGAACAAGCGCCTCTTATTCTAATTAAAGTGTAAAGGGTTGATATAATTCCATTTCCAGTACATGAACATTGCAGATGAGGGTTGATAACTAAGACACATATGCTATGGGAGAATTTGTACAAGGAAGTTGGTGTTCCCCCAAAATTCTGTTTTTGTTTCCATTTCACCTAATACAATCAGGTCTCCTCTTGGGGAATTCCTGCAAAGTCCAACCTGGGTTCAAAGCACTTCTCATTTGCAAATTATTATGGAACTGAAACTTCTAAAAATAAACATCATAGGATTTATGGCAAATTGAAAAAGTCTCCTTCTTGAAAGTGATTCTCAAGTGAAACCGGTGAGAACAATTGTTCTGGGCCATCCAGGAAATGTTGGGAGTTGGCGGTTACTTTAGAACCATAGTTCTTTCTTGTGAACTCTGAAGGGTAGTAATTTGGGAATTGTGCATTTGTATCAATGACTATTACAAAATATATTTTAGACTATCATTTTAAATATCATGAGGCAGGTTGTTTAAATATTTTGTTTCAAAGTTGCAGCCAACAGTCCACACTGTAGATCAGCCCCTCTCCCTCAGATACTTCATAAGGAAGTTGAAGACCTTTAAGTCAACATGTAGAAATATTGGGGAAACACCAGTCCCACAAGGAAATGGTTTCTCAGGGTTCAACTCAGCCCTCAGAGGACCAGCAAGAGGGTTTCTGAAGGAAACGCCAAAGCAAGAGGTCTTTGAAAGCCAACACTACCAAAGAGAAGACAGTAGAAGGGAGAAACTGACTTGGAAAACCTTTGGCCATCTGGTCAACCATTTGTGGACAGGCTAAATTATGCATTCATTCATCCAACACATACACCGTAAGTGCTAACTGCACAACATGTACTTTCTAGGCACCTGAAATACGACTGTGAATAGCAGACATCTCAGGAGCTCTTCACTAGAGCTGCTGTGGGAAGACCTTATAAGGGACGTGAAGAAGGCAAAAGGAAGTTACTAGCCCTGTCCTCAAGGGAGCTGCTTGTTCAGGAAGGGAGCACAACATGAACCTAAGAGAAGCTCCGCAGAAGTAAATATATATCTGATTCAAGGCATCAGCAGAGAAGATGGTAGACAAATGACGGCTGAAAAGCACAGAGCCTTTGCACAGTAAGAGGTGGGATTCCAGCCAAGCCATACCACTTTGCTTTGTACTCCAGCCTGAAAGCTGAAAAATGGTAGAGCATTACTCAGTGACATATTCCACAGTCTTGACCTCCCAAATAGGATATTTTCCCATCTCTAACACCTCCAACTATCATTTCCCACCCGGACTTCAGCAAATGTGTTCTGATTGATCTCCCTGTGTCCACACTTACTCCCCAGCCCTCAGTTTTCCATGCAGCTCCAGAGATACCTCACAACCGTTAAGCAAATTCTGTTCTTCCCTGCTTGAAATCCACTGGCTTCTCCAAACTTAGACTAAAAACCCAGTCCCTCACCTCATCTTCACACCCAGCACTTCCTTCCTGCTTCCTCAATCTCACCTCCTCATGCTCACCCCAGGACCTTTGCATGTACTATTCTGTCTACCTAGAACACTCTTACTGCTATTCTGTATATGACCAGCCTCTTATTATTGAAAGAAGCCCTCCCCTTGCCCCTCCTTGTTTAAAGGAGCCCCTCCCGATTAATGTCTACCCTATTTTGCTTCATTCACAGGCTTTATCATCTGGAATTATCTGTTTACTTATTGATTTACTTGTCATAATCCTATCCCCTAATAGAATGTAAGCTCCTTGAGAGGAGGGGGTTTTTGCCTTGTGCATGCTGTATTCCGAGCAGTGGGCACAGTTCCTGAAAGATAGCAGGTCCTTAAGAAACATCTATCAAAGAAAGGTAGGTTCTTTTTAACTTACCTCAGCTGGCAGGTTTTGAGGGCCAAGGGGGATAAGACATGGGAGTGCTGGATGTGAGGGCGATCTGGCTGCGACATCTGTCACCCCATTGATCGCCAGGGTTGATTCGGCTAATCTGGCTGGCTAGGCGGGTGTCCCCTTCCTCCCTCACCGCTCCATGTGCGTCCCTCCCGAAGCTGCGTGCTCGGTCGAAGAGGACGACCTTCCCCGATAGAGGAGGACCGTTCTTCGGTCAAGGGTATACGAGTAACTGTGCTCCCCAACTAGAACCTCCAAACAAGCTCTCAAGACATGGGAGTGCTTCTGAGCTGCACAGATGCACATTGTTAGAGTAGAAAGAAAGATGATGCTGTGTGCATTACCAGCAGCAGGGGCTGAGGAAGATGGTGGCTTTGCCTCGTCTCCCCTGTGTGATTAAGAAGCCCCAGTGGACCTGGCCCAGAGTGGGTCCGTTAGTGACCCAATGAGGATCTCGGTAGAACGACACATTTTATAGTCTATCTACATGGTTGAGCTCATCCTTGCTGGTAGGAGACAAGGGGGTCATGAGGAGAGATTACCCTTGGCCTAGAGCATCCTCCCTGGGACACCATGAGCACAAATGGTTTGACTTCCCACCCCCAGCAAAGCACAAATTCCACCTCCCAGGAGCTTCCCTTCTTGAATGGCAAGAGGCATCTCCCCTGAGCCTCAGTTTCCCCTGCTGGGAGCTGTGTTTGCTAAGTAACGCCACCAGCACTGGGGTGCCAACTGCCGGGACCCTGCCCTCTGCCCGTGGCCTCCAGGCTTCATGCTTCCTGGGATCTTCCCAGCAACCGCACGGGGCTGCGTGACTACATCGTGTCCCTTTACGGATGGGAAAACTGAGGCTCAGAAAGGGAGCGGGTCTTGCCCAGGCTCCCCGAGTCAGCAAGTGGCAGAGCAGGGACCTGAACTTGAGTCTGTTTCCTTCTCATGCAGTGGCATGGACCAGCTGCCTGCAATCTTGGTTTTTGTTTTTGTTTTTTTGGGGGGGGTACTGTGGGGACAAATGCATGTTGAATCTGCGAGTAGAGAACAACACTTTAAGTCAGCAAATTTGAGGAGGGGCAATAGGAGACAAGCCCCTCTTCCTGGGGTCCCAAGTAAGGCCTCTTGGTTCCCCCCACACACACTCAAAGGAAAGCCAGGTGGAAGCCTCTGGAAGCGAGCGACTCCCGCACAGTCCTGGTCTGAGCATGGGCGAGGAGAGCAGGGAACTTCGCAGGGAGAGACCCCCACCCGGCCCCCGGCTCTCGCTGACCAGGAGCTGGGGGACTTGGCTGGCAGCCGCCTGCAGTTCCGCCCTCGGCCGCGTGGCTGCGCTGTTGGGCAGCGAGTGAGCGCGGCGCGTGGGGGCGGCGGCGGCGGCGGCGGCGGCAACGGTCTGGGCCTCCGCGGGCTGAGCACCCCCACCCGGTCCCCGGGGGTCCGGCCCCGGTGGGATCCGGGAGAGGGGGAGAGGGGGCCGGGGGACCGGGGGGGCCCCGCCGGGGTGGCTCGGCCTGGGCCGCTCAGGGAGGGAGCCCCCTGAGCCCCGGGGGGGGCGCCCAGATTGCGGCCCCGTGTCCCTGGGCGCCGGCTGGGGCTGGGAACAGGGAGGCCGAGGGAGGTGGGCGTGGGGGCCCCAGGTTCCGCCAAGGTGACCGTCAGCTGGCAGGGTGCTGGGTGAACCCTGACTCTGGGCCTGGACAGTGACACAAGCCCACTCCCCAGCCTGTAGAGTGTGTGTGTGTGAGTGTGAGAGAGAAGAGCAGGCGTGAGTGTGTGTGAGTGTGAGAGAGAAGAGCAGGCGTGAGTGTGTGTGTGTGTGAGAGAAGAGCAGGCTTGTGTGTGTGTGAGTGTGAGAAGAGCAGGCGTGAGTGTGAGAGAGAAGAGCAGGCTTGTGTGTGTGTGAGAGAGAGAGAAAGAGCAGGCTTGTGTGTGTGTGTGAGTGTGAGAGAGAAGAGCAGGCATGAGTGTGTGTGTGAGAGAAGAGCAGGCGTGAGTGTGAGAAAAGAGCAGGCTTGTGTGTGTGTGTGTGTGAGAGAAGAGCAGGCATGTGTGTGAGTGTGTGTGTGTGTGTGTCAGAGAGACAGCGAGAAGAGCAGGCTGGGTCCTCCAGCTGCAAGGAGAATGGCGGGAGCCCCGGGGGCCGGGAGAGCCGGGCTGGGGGCCGGCCCGCGTGTTGCGTCTCCGCCCGTGTGTTGAGTCTCTGGCCCGGCGGGGGTTAAGGGAGCCCTTCCTGCCGCGGCTAAAGGGCAATAAACCGGGGGTTTTCCGCCAGGGGGAGAGACAGAGATTGATTTTCTGCCTCCCTGAGCAGCCGCGCTGGTGCGCACACGCACGTGCACACGTGTGATCTCCTGCGAGCAGCGGAGTCTCGAGCTCACACCGTGACGCGTTCCGCAGAGGGAGCGTGTGCATGTGTCTTCCTGACGTGGTGTGTGTCTTGGCAGAGAAGACGTTTCCAAGAGGGAAGGAAAGAGCGAGAGAGGGGAGGGAGGGAGGACATCTTCTGCCCACACACATACCCAAATACTCCTCGCTTTCCCCAAACTGAGAAATCGGATTTGTTTCTCAGGTGCGGCACACTTAGTGACAGAATGGGAGGCGTGTTTGCCTCACAGCGGGGCCCGATAAACACCCCCTGAGCCTAGTGTGTGTGCGAGAGAGACAGACAGACGGTCGGACAGATGGAGACAGAGACAGAGAGACACAGAGAGACAGAGACAAAGATACTTCAGTTCAAAATACTTCAATTAAAAAGAAAATGCCCCCCCCCAAGAAACACAGAATATGAGAGAGAGAGACACAGAGAGAAAGTGGGAGAGTGACAGACAGGAAGAGAAGGATTTTTCTTTTCTATCTGGAAAAACAGCACATGCGTTTTTTTGTTTGCAGGGAGACAAATCAACAGAGAGAGCCGTTTTCTGCTTGTAACCACACACACGCGAACACGCACACTTTTCTTCTTTCCCAGTGTGTACTGGTTATATCTGGCATGTGCTTTCTTGGGGAGAGGGGAGTGGTGTTGCCCAGCGATGAAAAGCCACAGGGAGAGACTTTTCAGAGAAGGAAATAGAACGTTCTCTGCCCGGAGACACACGTTTCTGTGAGCCGAGAATTACAAAGTGCTGGTATTCAGGTGATGCATACTTAGAAAACCAGACATTCTGCATGAGTGTGTGTGTGTGTGTGTGTGTGCGAGAGAGAAATACACATTCTGTTTCATGGAAAAAGATGCATATATATATATATATATATATATATATATATATATATAGTTTTTTGCCTGCTGCAAGAGATGTTCTAATAAATTTAGGGGTTTTCCCCCTACACACACACACACACACACACACACACAGAGTTTGCTGTGAAGAGGGTGAACATGTCTGTTTTATCTGGTGTGGTCTTCAAGGGGGAGGGTGCACTTTTGCCCAGTGATTTTTTAAAAAGTGACTTTTTTTTAGTGAAAATACAGAATTTTGTTTTGCCTGGAGACAAGCACACGTATCATTTTCTGTAAGCTGAGAAATGTGTTTGTTTGTTTCTTGTTTTGTTCATTTTCCAGGTATACAAACAGAGAAGCGCCGCATCGTGTGTGTTGGGGTGGGGAGGGGGGCGGTGGGGGAGTATTTTTTCTTTCTGGAAAAACAACACATCTATTTTTCTGCTTGCAGGGAGTCGGCTCAACAGACTTTTCTCTGCTTATAACCTCACACAAACACGCGAATCCTTTCTCGCTAAGTGTGTGTGCATGTGTTCATTAATGGTGTGTGTGTGTGGGGGGGGTGTCCTTTCTGCCCAGTGACAAAGAGCTCGGGAGAGACTTTTTTGAGAGACAAAGAGAATGCGTTCTGCCTGGAAACACACTCATCTTTCTGTGAGCTGACAGTTACAAAGTGCTGGCTTTTCAGACGGTGCCTCATCTTAGTGAAAAAGGGAGGGTACTCCTACTTGAGTATGTGTGTGTGTGTGTGTGTGTGTGTGTGAGAGAGAGAGAGAGAGACAGACAGACAGACACTCAGACAGTAAATTTTTTTGCCCGGAAAAAGATGCATAATTTTTTGCTTACAAGAAGACAAACCAAAAACAGTGATTTTGCACACACACACATAATTTTCAGCTATGGCAAAGGAGTGGGAACAGAAGTGAGTGCCCTTACGGGGGGGCATTCCTCTCCCAGGGGTAACACGCTTTGGAGAAAGCCTTTTCGGGGGAAGAAATCATTTTCTGTCTGGACAGGTTTTCGTGAGCAGAGAATTAGAAGGGAAAGAGGGCTGTTACTCGGGAGGACACACTTGATCGGCTGGGGTTTGTTTCTGCCCGAGTGTGTGTGAGGGGGTGTGCCCACACAGGGGTGTGTAGAAAGGGTGACAGGGGTGTGTGGAGGCACACACACGGTTCTCCCTTCCACGAGTGTGTGCGTGTGCATGAGTGTGACAGAGCTGCAGGCAGTGAACCACATGGACAGCAGACGGTCATGTACAGCTTGTGTCCCCCCTGGCACACACGCAGACAGACCCCTCCTTGCTCTGTGTGTGTGTGCGCATACCTGTGCCCACGTGTGCTCTCTTGGAGGGGCGTCTCTGGCTTGTGACAATCCTTCGGAAGGAGCCCTTTCCGAGAGAGAGCGCCTCGTGCCTTAAAGACTTTGGCAATTTTCTGTGAACCAAGAAACAGAGCGGGGGCACATCGGGTGGTGCACACTCGGGCGGGTGAGGGGACGCTTCTGTCCCAAGTGCCACGCACGTGTGTGTGTGTGTGTGTGTGTGTGTGTAGGGGAGGGGGGAGGCAGTTGTTTTCCTCTCTGAAAGACAACATGACTTTTCGAGGCTGCAGGGAGACTGACCCAAACCAGACATTTGCTTTCGCTCTGCACAAACACAATGTTTTCGGTTCAGAAAGAGGGGGAACGTGTGAGTGTGTTTCTCACAGGCGTGCTTTCTGTTGGGGGGGGTCATTTCTGTCCTGTTCCGGGGACCTGTCCTGTTCAGACGGAGCCTCTTCTCCATGAGAGAAAGATTTGTATCTGGAGACAATGTGCTGGGGCCGGGAAACCCGAGGAAAGGGCCGGCTCTTCCGGGGGTGGGGGGCACACACACACTGGGCCTCGCTGCCCCGGCAGGCGTGTGGCTGAGTGTGTGCGCGTGTGAGCGTGTGTGTGCGAGACTGTTTTCCCCACCTGGAAAATGGCACATCCATCCCCTGTCGACAGACATTCAGGCCAACAGACAAAGGTTTCCATTTGTTCTTGTTGCTGTTGTTTTTCCTGCACACACACGGACACACACAATCCCTGAGTGTGGAAAGAGAGTGAGCGCGGGTCTCTCTCCTGCGTATGTCTGCTTCCCCCGGGGACTAAGGGTCTCAGACGGAGACCTTTCAGAGTTAGACAGAATATGCTGTCTCTGGAGACCGGCAGGGGGGCAGATTGCTGCGAACCCAGAGGGGGCTGGCTTCCCGGGGGCGCGTCCTGCCCGACCCCTGAGTGCGTGCGTGTGTGTGTGTGCGTGCAGACCGCCTTCCTGCGGGAGGAAAGACAAGCGTGTGTTTTGCTGCCTGCAGGAGGCCGGCCGTGGGTGCAGGGCCAGGGGCACACGCGCGCATCTCCGGTGCCGCCGGCCGGGCCTCCCCTGCGGGGCACCTGCTAGTGAGGGGGCCTCGCTCGGGGCAGCGGAGCTCAGGGCAGGAGGCGCTCTCGGCGGGGCCGGGCGAGTCCTGCCAGGAGACCCAGGGCCAGGCCATGGTTTGCGGGTCAGCACGCAGCTCCGTGTTGTGCGCCGGGGCCCAGGCTTCGTGAGAAGCGAGACGTCTTCCCCCAGCGGCGCAGCCCCTGCAGGACACAGAGCTGTGTGCGTATGAAGAAGAGACACACACTTTTTCTGTGTTTGTGCTTTCAGAGAAAGACGCCGGCCAAGACGGGGAGAGACAGGTCCTGCAGACACACACCCACGCACACACACACACGTGCGCGCACACACCCACGTGTGCACACACACCCACACGCACACATCGATCCCGAGCCTCCCCAGTGCTCGCTGCATGCTTTCTTGTTGTGTGGAGTGTGCACGTGTACCGTCTGCCTCACGACGGAGACCTTTAGAGAAAGACTTTCGGAGACAGACAGAGCTCTGCCCGGGGAGACACACACACTCGTCTACACTCTGGGGAGTAAAGGGTTTGTTTTTCCAGGGACGTGCGTTTCGTGAGAGAAGAGAAGACATTTCTGCGCGCAAGTGTGTGTGTGTGTGTGTGTGTGTGAGGCGGATGCATTTTTCTTTGTGTCTAAAAACCATATATATTTTTCTTCGCTGGGAGGGACAAACGGACAGAGAGAGGCATTTATCCACGGTCCCTACACGTGCCTGTGTGCACACGTACACACGATCCCCTTCCTGTTTTCTTCTTGTGCCGAGAATTTATGTGTCTGTTTTTCCTCTCTGGTACGTACTTTCTCAAGGGAGCCGGCACTTCTGCCCAGTGAGGATGGGCTTCGGAGACCGGCTTTCTGACAGCGAATAATCTTTGCCACACGCACGCACACGCACGCACGCTCGCACACAATTTTCTGTATGCTGAGAAATAGAGATTGTTTTTTCTCAAATGATACTTCCCTAAAGAACGGAAGTAATTTCTGTCTAGTTTTAAATCCAGTAGAGAGAACTTTCTGTGTACGTGTGAGATAGAGACAGACAGACATTGTTTTCTTCCTGGAAAAACCACATATGTATTTTTCAGCTTCCAGGGAAAAAAGACCGATAGGCAGGAGCACTTTTCTGGGTGTTTCTCTGTCACGCGTGCTTTCCTCGGGAGTGGGTTGTGTTCGTGCCCGGAGATAGAAATCTTCAGAGAAAGACAGGACAGAGAGAGAGCGAGCGAGAGGGAGCGAGAAAGAGTGAGCATTTTCAGCCGGGCTTGCAGCCTGCCGGGAAACAAAGACGATGTTGCATGTCGATGTTGGGGACTCGGGGGAAGCCGCCGAGGTGGCTCTGTACAGATGTGTCCCTGCCGTGTGTGAGAGTGGCCCTTCGCTCCCGGGGCAGGAGCCGGCGTCGCTCTGCCCGCGCAGGGACCCCGGGGCACACGGGCGCACACCTCCCAGGCCCCGGTCCCCCCAAGCACGGCTCGGACTGCGGCCAGTTCCGTGCTGCCTTAACATGGGTGTGTTCTACCCAGAGACAGCAGTGCCGGGGAGGGAGAGACGTTCTCTGTCTAGAGAGACACTCTGTGCGTGCCTGCAGACACACGCACACACAGACTTTTCCATATGCTGAGACATGGAGAGTGTGCATATGTGACACAGAGAGAGAGATAGAAAGAGACAGAGACAGAGAATGACAGAGACAGAAATACAGAGACAAAAACAGAAAGTTACAGAGATAG
>NW_025409942.1:0-10080 GCF_002201575.2 Neomonachus schauinslandi
CACCATCCATCCATCTACTACCCACCTATCAACCCACCCATCCACCATTCACTCACCTGTCCACCATCTACTCATCCACCACCCACCCACCTATCCACTACTCACCCATCCACCACCCAACATCCAGCACTCACCCATCCACCATTCACACAACCACCCACCATCTACTCACCTACCCATCCACCTTCCACCACCCACCTACCCACCTGTCCACCACCCATCCATCCACCATCCACCCATCACCATTCACCCACCCACCCACCATCTACTCACCCACCCATCCACCTTCCACCACCCACCACTCACCCACCCACCTACCCACACATCCACTACTCACCCATCCACCACCTATCCATCCACCATCCACCCACTCACCCATCCATCCGGCTGTTAAGAGCCAGAACTGGTCTCTGTGTCTCACAACCTGCCAGTCTCTGTCTGGGTGACCACTTAGAGTGATTTCAGGGAGCGGGCTTGCCTCTTGGCAGCACCAGGAGCCATCAGGCACGCAAAGGCTGAGCAGCTACAGGTGGGCAGGAAGCAGAGGGGCATGATGACCTGGAGCTGGGACGGGAGACCTGTGCTTTGCTTCCAGCCCTGCCCCAGCTGTCCCTGCACTGTGCTTTTTCTGTCACGGGCCTCAGTTTCCCTACCTTCCCTGTGTGCACAGGTTGGGGTCCCCACGGTCCCACCTGGGAAGCCACAGGAGCATCAGGAGCAGCCAGCTGCCGTTTGCCCACCACCAGGAGACCTGAGTGACCCGTCCATGGACAAGGCAGCTGTGAAGATCCAGGCTGCCTTCAAGGGTTACAAGGTCCGCAAGGAGATGAAGCAGCAGGAGGGACCTGTGTTCTCCCACACATTTGGGGATACTGAGGCACAGGTGGGGGATGTCCTGCGTCTGGAGTGTGTGGTGTCCAGCAAGGTGGATGTGCGTGCTCGCTGGCTGAAGGATGGCATGGAGCTGACGGACGGCCGGCACCACCACATCGACCAGCTCGCGGACGGCACCTGCTCCCTGCTGGTCACGGGCCTGGGCCGGGCTGACGCTGGCCGCTACACCTGTCAGGTGAGCAGCAAGTTTGGCCATGTGGCCCACAGCGCTTGTGTGGTGGTCAGCGGGACTGAGAGCGAGGCAGAGAGCTCCTCAGGGGGTGAGCTGGACGAAGCCTTTCGCCGGGCGGCCCGGCAGCTGCACCGTCTCTTCCGCACCAAGAGCCCGGCTGAGGTTTCAGACGAAGAGATCTTCCTCAGTGCAGATGAGGGCTCAGCACAGCCTGAGGAGCCTGGGGACTGGCAGACGTACCACGAAGATGAGCACTTCGTCTGCATCCGCTTCGAGTCGCTTGCCGAGTCCCACCGTGCGGCCACCTGCTTCCGGGAGATGTTTGGCACCATGGGCATCAGGGTGGACATCAGCCTGTCGGAGCAGGGGCCCCGGGGGGTGGAGATGCGCATCAGCAAGGTGGGTCCCGCCCCTGCCGCGCCTCAGGAGATGGTGCCCCGCCCGCTGACTGCAGAGGCCGGTGAGTCTGCCCTCTGCCCGCTGTCTGCCCACTGCCCGCGGGGGAGGGGGGTGGGCAAGGAGGAGGAGTAGGGCCAGCCAAGGTGAACTGCGGCAGCTGAAGACTCAGCGAGGTAGCTGGGCTCAAGCCTCTGGCCCCTGCAAATGCAGCCCACTGAGCTGGAAGAGCCCCAGATTTGGTGATAGACAGAGCTCGATGTCAATCCCAGCTGCCTGTTGTGAGCTAGCCTCTCTGGGCCTCAGTGTCCTCCTCTGTGAAGTGGGTATAAGATACTGACTTTCCAGAGTTTGTGTGTTTTGCTCCGTAAGGGTTTGGGATACTACCCCTATGAAAGGTGGGGTTCCACGGCCCCCATCACCTGCTCCAGCAACTAATATTAATTTTAGAGCCATTCCACTGTTGGCTTGCATCTCCCTAGGGACAACAAGGGGTCTAATGAATAACCCATGGCATCACGTCTGGGAACCTCCCTGTGCAATGTTGGGCCATTCTCATGCTTGCAACCCTTGGACCCTCAGCCCACACAGCATTTGTCTCCCCTTACCTCCCCCTCCTCCCTGTTTCCTGTCCATGATCCCTCTGGCCTCTCGGTGGCTTGGACCTAGGCGGGCAGAGACAGAACTGTGTTTGGCCCAGGTGCCTGCGAGTGCCCCCCCACCTCAGTGGGAACAGATGATGCACACTGAGCTGCTGGGGTGGCTGGGGGAGAGGCCTGGGGCCCACTCACTGCACACCCCGCCTGTCCCTCCCAGCCCCAGTGTTCCTGACTGGGCTGCAGGATCAGGAGGTGCAGGACGGCTACCCCATGAGCTTTGACTGCGTGGTGACAGGCCAGCCCATGCCCACCGTGTGCTGGTTCAAGGATGGAAGGATGCTGGAGGAGGATGACCACTATATGATCAGTGAGGACCAGCAGGGCGGCCACCAGCTCATCATCACAGCCGTGGTGCCCGCAGACATGGGCGTCTACCGCTGCATGGCTGAGAACAGCGTGGGCGTGTCCTCCACGAAGGCGGAGCTCCGCGTGGACCGTGAGTATGGCGGTTCGGGTTTGATGGCCCCAGGGCCGGAGCTGGGCGGGGGTGGTGCTGGGTTGCAGGAGGACCCAGACAACACTGGAGGATTGGGGTCAGGTTGGGGGTGGGGGTCTCATCTCCCTGGGTGGTGTCTAGGCTGGGGAGGGGCCTGGGAAAGGTCACAGGTGCCCCAGGCACGCGTGGAGGTTAGCTGTGTGCAATAAGAAATATGGATTTG
Source organism: Neomonachus schauinslandi (assembly GCF_002201575.2). Classification (NCBI taxonomy): domain Eukaryota; kingdom Metazoa; phylum Chordata; class Mammalia; order Carnivora; family Phocidae; genus Neomonachus; species Neomonachus schauinslandi. The sequence continues at coordinate 2,781 of NW_025409942.1, forward strand.
GTCGTCCTTCGTTCCCAGCACATAGTTCCCGAATCGCCGGAAGTTTTCCCGAGTGATAAGGGGACAGGAGGTGTGTTTTATTCTAATGCAGTGACTCCTGGTAGGCCTCAGGACGAGTAGGTCCATCTGATCTTTGAGGAAAGTGTGAGAGCGTTTAAGTGGAGGAAGGGTAGAATTTCAGATTCAAGGATAGAATCTCAAGTCGTGCTGGAGTAATTGGGATATTTACAGGCAAATAATTAGACCTTGACCTCATACAAAAATGAGCTCAAAATGGATTACATATGTAAACAGAAAATACAAAACTATGAAACTTTCAGAAAAAAAGATAGAAGGAAATTTTTAGGAGCTATGGCCAGGAAAAGACTTCTTAGATTTGACAACTAAAGCAACACCCATAAAAGGGAAAATTGGTAAAAGTTAGGAACTTCTGCTCTGAGAGAGACCCCATGTGGAGAGACTACATGGCAGGAGAAGGTATCTGCAAGCCAGGTATCTAAGAAAAGAACTTTGTCTTAAAACAACATAAAGAATGCTCAACAGTAAACAGATTTAAAAAAAATCAAAACTCCACTTGGAACCAGAGCAATAGACATGTCCAGACGCTTCACGGGAGGAGGACTTGCCGAAGGCTGAGAGGCACCTGGAGGATGTTAGCCATGGGGGCAACGCTAACGGAGCCCCAGCGAGATGTCGCGTGCACTCAGCAGGATGGTAACTTCATCACTAGGGATCACACGCCGTGCTGGCGAGGATCAGAGACACGGGAATGCAACGTGGGACACCGTCTCTGGAAAAGCGGGTGTCAGAGCAGAGACCGAAGCGTGGGTGGGATCTGGGAAGGACTGTTCTCCTGAACGGATTCGTGGGCGGCCAGCCCCACGAGAGGTCGTTGAGCGGACATGAGCAAGACGCAGGGCCATGGCCACGGCTGTGTCCACAGCACAGCTGTACGCAAGTCAGTTAGCGTGACCGAGGCAGAATTGTGTACATTCACCAAAGCAGGAGCTAGTCCACCCTGCCGCGGAGATCTAGATTTCTGGCATCGCTGTCCTTCTGCCTGAGGGACATCTTTCCACATTTTCCCCATCATCTGGGAATGCTAGAATTCTCTTAGCTTTTGCACGTCTGAGAAAAAGTCTGTATTTCTCCCGTGGCTCTGAAAGATATTTTTACTAGGATGATTCCTTTTTCTTCTCATACCTTGAAGGTGCTGCTCCCCTACTTACTAGCTTGGATGGTTTCCACTGAGAAATAGGGTGCCATTCTTATCTTTGTTTCTCTGTGCAAAACTAGCCCTTTCCCCTGGGATTTAAAATTGGGACTGCTGAGCCACGCTCCGTCCCCACCCCGCCTCCCCCAGCCCCTGGACACTGCTGAGCTACTCTCCGTCTCTGTGGCTTTGCCTTTTCTGGACATTTTCACATAAATGGAATCCTATGATATGTGGTCTCTCGTGTCTGGTTTCTGTGGCCTGGTGTGTTTTGGAGGTCCATCCACGTTGTGAACTTCATCAGTTTCTCAGGTTGAAAATCACTCTGTGTATGTGGACTGTTCAGCCACTCATCGGCTGGTGTTTCTGGTGAAAACAGTGGTGGTTTTGGGTCCTATCAGTAATGCTGCTGTGCCCATCTGTGTACAAGTTTTAGTGTTTGGGGACCTGTGTGTTCAGCTCTCGGGCACATAGGTAGGAGCGGAATTGCTTGGTCATATGGTAATTCTGTGGCTTCCTTGTGAAAGAACTGGCAAGCTCCATTGTACATGCCGCCCACTATGGGGTTCCCGTCTCCTCCTCCACCCCCAGCCCCTGCCATTGATCCTCTGTTCAGCCATACTGCCCTGAGCACTGTGGTTTCGACCTGCATTTCCCAGCTTGCTGACGATGCTGTCTTTTCATGTGCTTAATGGATACCTGTGTATGTTCTTTGGAGAAATGTCTACTCAGATCTCGTGCCCATTTTCAAGTTGGGTTTTTGAGTTGTCAGAGTTCTTTATGTGTTGTGGGTACTATGCCCTTGTCAGATATATGATTTTCGAGTATTTTCTCCCATTCTTACGATTTTCCTTCCACTTTCTTGATGGTGTTCTTGGATGCACAAGAATTTTTTTTTTAAAGATTTTATTTATTTATTTGAGAGAGAGAATGAGATAGAGAGCATGAGAGGGGGGAGGGTCAGAGAGAGAGGCAGACTCCCCGCTGAGCAGGGAGCCTGATGCAGGACTCGATCCTGGGACTCCAGGATCATGACCCGAGCCGAAGGCAGTTGCTTAACCAACTGAGCCACCCAGGCGCCCTGCACAAGAATTTTTAATTGTGATGAAATCCAGTACTTTTCCTTTGGTTGCTTGTCTACAAGACCATTGCCTAATCTGACGTTATAAAGATGTACAACCTTGTTTTCTTCTAAGAGTTTTATAGTTCAGCTCTTACGTGTAGGTTTTTGGTATATGGTGTGAGGTAAGGACCCAAATTCATTCTTGTCTCGTGGAAGTGTAGTTATTCCAGCACCATTCACAGAAAAGACTATCTTCCTCTATAAAATTGCTGTGGAACTCTTGTCAAAAACTGACTTCCATGACACGTATGGGTTCATTTCTGGGCTTCTAACTGTCCCGTTGATCTGTACGTCTGTCATCCTGGCAACACCACACTATCTTGATTACTGTAGCTTCATAGTCAGTTTTGAAATCTGGACATGTTAGTCCTGCAGCTTCACTCTCGTTCAGAGCATCTGGGTCCCTTGTGTTTTATGACTTTGAGGATCAGTTTGTCATTTTCCTCAAAAATGGTCTCTGGGTATTTTTTAGGATTTCCTTCTTTTCACTGGTTTTGAGGCATCTGACTGTGCTGTTCTTGGGTGCACTTTTCTTTATGTTCCCGCGTGCTTGCTGTTCACGGAGGTTCTCGGGATTTGGGGTTTCTAGTTTTAATGAAGTTTGGAAGTGTTTTTGGCTGTGATTTCCTCAAGTGTCTTTCCTTCCCCACTCGTCTGGGGACTGCAGTCACAGGCACAAGAAGCCGCGTGCAGTGGCGCGACCACGCGCTGACCCTCTTCATGTGCAGCTCTTGGGTCTGCATCCCATTTCACATTGTTTGTCCCACTATCTCTGACCTTCGCTGTCCTTCTGAAGTCACTACCCTGCCATCAGGCCTGTCAGTGTACCGTCTGTCTCTACAGTGCTACTGGAGTCTCTTTTCACGTGTGCTGGGTCTTGGTCATACAGTTCTAATACCTGCTTTGATGACCTTGTCTGCCAGTTCCACGTGCGTCCATCCTGACTTGGTTTTGACCCACTGGGGGGTGTTTTCCTGCCTCCGTGTGAGTCTGGAGGTCCTTGACGGGATGCCTGCCCACGTGGCAGCTGGAGACTTTGTATTTCTGCAGATCTTCTTGAGGTCTTCCTCTGAGGTGGGGGGCCGGCAGAGTTCCATCCAGGGCTGATCCCCCTTCCTGAGGACCAGATGCCACAGATTGGGGAAGTTCCCAGTCCGACTGGAAACACAGCATCCTCCCCACTGTTTCGATGGCCCCCTCCGATGGCTCATCCCCACCCTGTGCACATGCTAGTCAGTGCTCTGCCCTCTCTTTTCTCTGGCTTCCGTCCTGTGGACACCAGCAGTCTTCATCTCCCAGGATGCCAGCTCCTCCACTCAGGGTCTACCTGGCTTGGCCTCAGTTTCCCCTCCTGGAGCTGGAAACTCAAGGCAGGAAGTTGGGGCAATCACAGGGCTTATCATCGTTTCCAATCTGTAAGCATTCAACAAGAAATTCTCTGATGCCAGCCGGGGTTTCTACAATGAACTCAGCTCTGAACCTGTCCACATGGAGTCAGCATCAGACCCACATGGACTCAGCATCAGACCCACATGGAGTCAGCATCAGACCCACATGGACTCAGCATCAGATCCACATGGACTCAGCATCAGACCCACATGGACTCAGCATCAGATCCACATGGAGTCAGCATCAGACCCACATGGAGTCAGCATCAGTCAGCATCAGACCCATGTGGAGTCAGCATCAGGTTCGGGGTTCAGGCCCACAAACCACCTCACTGCAGATGCCAGTCACAAGTCCAGGGGTCCTCTGTGCTCTGACGAGCTGGCTGCAGATCCGAGGTTCCCACAGCCCCCTCCTCGGGTTCCATTAACTTGCTGGAGCAGCTCACAGAGCTCAGAGAAACATTCTCCTTCCTACATTACCAGTTTATTATAAAAAGATATAACTCAGAAGTAGCCAGATGGAAGAGACACACGGGGCAAGGCACTGGGGGAGGGGCTTGGAGTTTCTCCCCACATGTCTATGTGGTTACCAGCCCAGAAGCTCTCCAAGCCTGACCTTGTGGGTTTTTATGGGGGCTTCAATACATGGGCATGATTGATGGAGTCATCAGCAATTGGTGATTGGTGATTGATTCCTTCTCCCCTCCCCGAGGTCAGGGGGTGGGACTGAAAGTTCCAACCCTCTGGTCCCAGGGTTGAGTCCCCTGGTCACCAGCCCCCACCCTGAGGGGCTTTCCAGAGTCACCTTGTTACATAACAAAAGACACCATCATTGCCATGCTCACGTGGGAAACTCCAAGGGCTTTGGAGCTCAGTGCTAGGAGCAGTGACAAAGACCAAGAACATGCTTCTTACAGAAATCACACTCTCACAACTGTTGTACTTCGTTTGGGGTGTGGTGAGGGTGGGGGAGGGTGTCTGGGTCCAGGCTGCACTAACAGGTGCCACGGAGCAGGTGGCTGAAACAACAGAAGGTTACTGCTCGGGGTTCTGGAGGCTTCACTGGAGGCTTGCGTCTGAGCTCAGGGTGCCCCGGCTTGGGTTCCAGTAAGGCCCTCTTCTGAGCTGCAGACATGGTATTCTCATGGTGTCCTCGCGGGGGTCGCTCCTTGTTAGGGCACTCCTCTAACCCTGATTACCTCCCAAAGGCCCCGCTCCTGACACCCACACATTGGGGTTGGGATTTCCACATATGAATTTGGGGGGAGGACAGGAACATCCCGCCCCTGGTAGAGAGTAGGTCCAGTCCCTGTTCCTCTTTCATGGCTGGATGTGGAAGCCCCCAGCTGCTGCTTTTGAGGCCTGCATGCATCACCCCCTTGTCCCCTAGTGGGTAAAACTGGATGATGCAGCCCCGTTATGAGGCCCAGAATCACCAGAGCTGACCAGTGGTTGAGGTTGCAGTTACTTCCAAGCCTAGAAGCATGGGCTGGTGGGTGACAGCCTGGGGTGTGGAGAGCCAGTGGACAGCCAGGTCCCCCGAGGCTTCTGGCCCAGGAGTGTGCATGGCTCCCAGGGATGGTCTTTCAGTGAGAGCCAGGTGGCTGGCCCCCGGTGTGGGGCCGTGCTCGGGCAGGTGGGGCACAAGCCTCATGGAGGCCACTCTTCCTTTCCCAGTGACCAGCACAGACTATGAAACTGCAGCTGATGCCACGGAGACCTCCTCCTACTTCAGCGCCCAAGGCTACCTGTCCAGGTAGAGGACCATGCACAGGCAGGCAGCGCCCAGCGGGCTGGTGGTGCCAGCCCCAGTGGGTGGCAGTGCTGGCTGGGACCAACAGAATCTGAATCCTGGAGCTCTCCACCAGGTCCCACAGTGTCTGTCCAGTTCATGGGGGCCCTCCAAAGCCATCCACGCCTGACCTGGACCCCCGCCCAGGCACTGGACTCCTCCCCCATCCACCTCACTGCTCCTGACCCCCCCAGGCACTGGACCCCTCCCCGGTCCACCTCACTGCCCCTGCCCCCCCCCCCAGGCGCTGGACCCCTCCCTGGTCCACCTCACTGCCCCTGACTCCACCCCAGGCGCTGGACCCCTCCCCAGTCCACCTCACTGCCCCTGACCCCTTCCAGGCGCTGGGCCCCTCCCCGGTCCACCTCACTGCCCCTTCCCTGTTCTCCCCACCAGCCGGGAGCAAGAGGGCATGGAATCTACCTCAGAGGAGGGTCAGCTGCCCCAGGTGGTGGAGGAACTCAAGGACCTCCAGGTGGCCCCCGGCACACGCCTAGCCAAGTTCCAGCTCAAGGTGAAAGGTGAGGAAGAGAGACAGCCGGCCAGGTGGAGGCTGGGCCGTCCCTGGTGCCCCCACGGGACGGAGGCTCGGTGCTGACCACTCCCCTGTGGCCGCAGGCTACCCAGCACCCCGACTGTACTGGTTCAAAGACGGGCAGCCCCTGACGGCTTCTGAGCACATCCGCGTGGCTGACAGGAAGACGCTTCACACCCTGGAGGTCCTGTCGGTCACCAGTGAGGACGCCGGCCAGTACTCAGCCTACATCAGCAACGCCATGGGCGCCGCCTACTCGTCCGCCCGGCTGCTGGTCCGGGGTGGGTGCTGGGGACGGAGCGTCTACACCTGGGCCGCTGTCTGCCACACCCCGCGCCTCCGTACACGTGCTCCGGGATGGGTGGGGGGCACGGGTTAGTCAGCGGACTGTGCAGAGGAAGAGGTCAGTGGTTACTGTGGGAGGAGAGGTCTGCACTTACTTGTTCTCCGAAGTTCTGAGCACCACCACCTGAGCCGGCGGTGGCTGGGGGACCCAGCGCTCCCCAGGCTTCCCTCTGACCTTCAGTGCGACCTTGCGTCGGCTCCAGAGTGACCCCCACACTCCTCGGGCGGTGGGGTGGGGGGGCATCACACTGGGACTGAGCAGCCTCAGTGTGAGCTCCGTGCATGGCCTGAGTCTCAGGGAAGGTGTGGATAGGAGTGGGTACCCCGACCCTCGGCAGGTGCACGGGCTCTGGGGAGACAGGCCCCTCGGTGCTGCAGGCCTGATTTCCCCTTCTTGCTCTTTCAGGCCCCAAAGATCCTGAAGAGAAGCCAGCCTCAGGTGAGCCAACTCGGATGGGCAGAGGGTGGGTGGGTGGCTCAGCCAAAGTGACCGAGGGACACCACCTTGCAGACCGAGGAGGGTTGGGTGCAGGCTGTAGAGACCCAGCCTCCAGGCGGATGAGGCTGGGACCTGGGGGCTGGGGCTGCAGCCGGTGCCCCTGGAGGCCTCGGTGCCCCAACAGGGAGCAGGGGTTCGACATGTGTTCATCGCCAGTGTCTGCTGCTTGTCCAGATGCACACCAACAGCTGGTGCCGCCCCGATTCCTGGAAAGATTCGCCTCCAAGAAAGTGAAGAAAGGCTCCAGCATCACTTTCTCAGTAAAGGTGGAAGGTAAGGCTCTCCTACCTCCCCGCCCCCCAGCAAAGACCCTCCCCCAGGGGGGCTCAGAGCAGGCCCCTCCCTGCCCCCCAGCAAGGACCCCTCCCCCAGGGGGGCTCAGAGCAGGCCCCTCCCCGCCCCCCC
>NW_025409943.1:0-10078 GCF_002201575.2 Neomonachus schauinslandi
CTCTCCTTTCTTTTCTTCTCATGTTGGAGAGAAGATACCATTTTTTTCAGTCCTTCTTGGATTTTAGCAACTGGGGGAGCCACACTTCAGGGGAAATCCTACATCCAGGTAGGAGGTCCCAAGAGCCCAGTGAAAAGTCCAATGTTTTGTCCAGCTCTTCACCTCCATCTTATGAAATAAGATGGAGAGGTTGACCTCTGGTCTAGGAAACCTTTCTCCAGCTCTCTCACTCGATAGAGGGATTTGGATCAGAAGGATGGTTTGGCCCGCTCACACAAATGTGAGGACGAAGGTCCCTCTGGGCAGGCGCTGAGGCTCAGAAAGGGTAACGTGCACTGTGAACCTGGCAGGCCCCCCCCCCCCCCCCCCCCCCCCCCTTTTTTTTTTACCAGCACAGTGTCCTCATCTGAGAAGTGAGAGATTTGGAACAGGTATCCAGACTGTCCATCTGTGGGCCTAGAACTTGGCCAATGTCCCATGGTTAGTGAGAGGGAAAGCCAAGACTCAAATTTAGGACTTCTGCTTCATTAGCAGGCCTTCCCTCTCTCTTGGGGAGTTCTCACTGGTGAGGACCAGCCCCTGCCTTTCACCAGATGGCTTTTCAGATCCCAATTTTGGATTTCTCAAAGGTCTTCAAAGACCTTGTGAGCCCTTCCTGGTCCAGAGCATGTCTTGCCTCCAAAGCTATCTTTGGGCCTTAGCAATCAGAAGGCTACTTTTCCTTCAATGGTCATAGCGAAGTTGGGATAAAAAGGGGGATCTCATTACTTGAGGTTCACATGGATTCATTGTGGAGAGCTAGAACAAGCGCCTCTTATTCTAATTAAAGTGTAAAGGGTTGATATAATTCCATTTCCAGTACATGAACATTGCAGATGAGGGTTGATAACTAAGACACATATGCTATGGGAGAATTTGTACAAGGAAGTTGGTGTTCCCCCAAAATTCTGTTTTTGTTTCCATTTCACCTAATACAATCAGGTCTCCTCTTGGGGAATTCCTGCAAAGTCCAACCTGGGTTCAAAGCACTTCTCATTTGCAAATTATTATGGAACTGAAACTTCTAAAAATAAACATCATAGGATTTATGGCAAATTGAAAAAGTCTCCTTCTTGAAAGTGATTCTCAAGTGAAACCGGTGAGAACAATTGTTCTGGGCCATCCAGGAAATGTTGGGAGTTGGCGGTTACTTTAGAACCATAGTTCTTTCTTGTGAACTCTGAAGGGTAGTAATTTGGGAATTGTGCATTTGTATCAATGACTATTACAAAATATATTTTAGACTATCATTTTAAATATCATGAGGCAGGTTGTTTAAATATTTTGTTTCAAAGTTGCAGCCAACAGTCCACACTGTAGATCAGCCCCTCTCCCTCAGATACTTCATAAGGAAGTTGAAGACCTTTAAGTCAACATGTAGAAATATTGGGGAAACACCAGTCCCACAAGGAAATGGTTTCTCAGGGTTCAACTCAGCCCTCAGAGGACCAGCAAGAGGGTTTCTGAAGGAAACGCCAAAGCAAGAGGTCTTTGAAAGCCAACACTACCAAAGAGAAGACAGTAGAAGGGAGAAACTGACTTGGAAAACCTTTGGCCATCTGGTCAACCATTTGTGGACAGGCTAAATTATGCATTCATTCATCCAACACATACACCGTAAGTGCTAACTGCACAACATGTACTTTCTAGGCACCTGAAATACGACTGTGAATAGCAGACATCTCAGGAGCTCTTCACTAGAGCTGCTGTGGGAAGACCTTATAAGGGACGTGAAGAAGGCAAAAGGAAGTTACTAGCCCTGTCCTCAAGGGAGCTGCTTGTTCAGGAAGGGAGCACAACATGAACCTAAGAGAAGCTCCGCAGAAGTAAATATATATCTGATTCAAGGCATCAGCAGAGAAGATGGTAGACAAATGACGGCTGAAAAGCACAGAGCCTTTGCACAGTAAGAGGTGGGATTCCAGCCAAGCCATACCACTTTGCTTTGTACTCCAGCCTGAAAGCTGAAAAATGGTAGAGCATTACTCAGTGACATATTCCACAGTCTTGACCTCCCAAATAGGATATTTTCCCATCTCTAACACCTCCAACTATCATTTCCCACCCGGACTTCAGCAAATGTGTTCTGATTGATCTCCCTGTGTCCACACTTACTCCCCAGCCCTCAGTTTTCCATGCAGCTCCAGAGATACCTCACAACCGTTAAGCAAATTCTGTTCTTCCCTGCTTGAAATCCACTGGCTTCTCCAAACTTAGACTAAAAACCCAGTCCCTCACCTCATCTTCACACCCAGCACTTCCTTCCTGCTTCCTCAATCTCACCTCCTCATGCTCACCCCAGGACCTTTGCATGTACTATTCTGTCTACCTAGAACACTCTTACTGCTATTCTGTATATGACCAGCCTCTTATTATTGAAAGAAGCCCTCCCCTTGCCCCTCCTTGTTTAAAGGAGCCCCTCCCGATTAATGTCTACCCTATTTTGCTTCATTCACAGGCTTTATCATCTGGAATTATCTGTTTACTTATTGATTTACTTGTCATAATCCTATCCCCTAATAGAATGTAAGCTCCTTGAGAGGAGGGGGTTTTTGCCTTGTGCATGCTGTATTCCGAGCAGTGGGCACAGTTCCTGAAAGATAGCAGGTCCTTAAGAAACATCTATCAAAGAAAGGTAGGTTCTTTTTAACTTACCTCAGCTGGCAGGTTTTGAGGGCCAAGGGGGATAAGACATGGGAGTGCTGGATGTGAGGGCGATCTGGCTGCGACATCTGTCACCCCATTGATCGCCAGGGTTGATTCGGCTAATCTGGCTGGCTAGGCGGGTGTCCCCTTCCTCCCTCACCGCTCCATGTGCGTCCCTCCCGAAGCTGCGTGCTCGGTCGAAGAGGACGACCTTCCCCGATAGAGGAGGACCGTTCTTCGGTCAAGGGTATACGAGTAACTGTGCTCCCCAACTAGAACCTCCAAACAAGCTCTCAAGACATGGGAGTGCTTCTGAGCTGCACAGATGCACATTGTTAGAGTAGAAAGAAAGATGATGCTGTGTGCATTACCAGCAGCAGGGGCTGAGGAAGATGGTGGCTTTGCCTCGTCTCCCCTGTGTGATTAAGAAGCCCCAGTGGACCTGGCCCAGAGTGGGTCCGTTAGTGACCCAATGAGGATCTCGGTAGAACGACACATTTTATAGTCTATCTACATGGTTGAGCTCATCCTTGCTGGTAGGAGACAAGGGGGTCATGAGGAGAGATTACCCTTGGCCTAGAGCATCCTCCCTGGGACACCATGAGCACAAATGGTTTGACTTCCCACCCCCAGCAAAGCACAAATTCCACCTCCCAGGAGCTTCCCTTCTTGAATGGCAAGAGGCATCTCCCCTGAGCCTCAGTTTCCCCTGCTGGGAGCTGTGTTTGCTAAGTAACGCCACCAGCACTGGGGTGCCAACTGCCGGGACCCTGCCCTCTGCCCGTGGCCTCCAGGCTTCATGCTTCCTGGGATCTTCCCAGCAACCGCACGGGGCTGCGTGACTACATCGTGTCCCTTTACGGATGGGAAAACTGAGGCTCAGAAAGGGAGCGGGTCTTGCCCAGGCTCCCCGAGTCAGCAAGTGGCAGAGCAGGGACCTGAACTTGAGTCTGTTTCCTTCTCATGCAGTGGCATGGACCAGCTGCCTGCAATCTTGGTTTTTGTTTTTGTTTTTTTGGGGGGGGTACTGTGGGGACAAATGCATGTTGAATCTGCGAGTAGAGAACAACACTTTAAGTCAGCAAATTTGAGGAGGGGCAATAGGAGACAAGCCCCTCTTCCTGGGGTCCCAAGTAAGGCCTCTTGGTTCCCCCCACACACACTCAAAGGAAAGCCAGGTGGAAGCCTCTGGAAGCGAGCGACTCCCGCACAGTCCTGGTCTGAGCATGGGCGAGGAGAGCAGGGAACTTCGCAGGGAGAGACCCCCACCCGGCCCCCGGCTCTCGCTGACCAGGAGCTGGGGGACTTGGCTGGCAGCCGCCTGCAGTTCCGCCCTCGGCCGCGTGGCTGCGCTGTTGGGCAGCGAGTGAGCGCGGCGCGTGGGGGCGGCGGCGGCGGCGGCGGCGGCAACGGTCTGGGCCTCCGCGGGCTGAGCACCCCCACCCGGTCCCCGGGGGTCCGGCCCCGGTGGGATCCGGGAGAGGGGGAGAGGGGGCCGGGGGACCGGGGGGGCCCCGCCGGGGTGGCTCGGCCTGGGCCGCTCAGGGAGGGAGCCCCCTGAGCCCCGGGGGGGGCGCCCAGATTGCGGCCCCGTGTCCCTGGGCGCCGGCTGGGGCTGGGAACAGGGAGGCCGAGGGAGGTGGGCGTGGGGGCCCCAGGTTCCGCCAAGGTGACCGTCAGCTGGCAGGGTGCTGGGTGAACCCTGACTCTGGGCCTGGACAGTGACACAAGCCCACTCCCCAGCCTGTAGAGTGTGTGTGTGTGAGTGTGAGAGAGAAGAGCAGGCGTGAGTGTGTGTGAGTGTGAGAGAGAAGAGCAGGCGTGAGTGTGTGTGTGTGTGAGAGAAGAGCAGGCTTGTGTGTGTGTGAGTGTGAGAAGAGCAGGCGTGAGTGTGAGAGAGAAGAGCAGGCTTGTGTGTGTGTGAGAGAGAGAGAAAGAGCAGGCTTGTGTGTGTGTGTGAGTGTGAGAGAGAAGAGCAGGCATGAGTGTGTGTGTGAGAGAAGAGCAGGCGTGAGTGTGAGAAAAGAGCAGGCTTGTGTGTGTGTGTGTGTGAGAGAAGAGCAGGCATGTGTGTGAGTGTGTGTGTGTGTGTGTCAGAGAGACAGCGAGAAGAGCAGGCTGGGTCCTCCAGCTGCAAGGAGAATGGCGGGAGCCCCGGGGGCCGGGAGAGCCGGGCTGGGGGCCGGCCCGCGTGTTGCGTCTCCGCCCGTGTGTTGAGTCTCTGGCCCGGCGGGGGTTAAGGGAGCCCTTCCTGCCGCGGCTAAAGGGCAATAAACCGGGGGTTTTCCGCCAGGGGGAGAGACAGAGATTGATTTTCTGCCTCCCTGAGCAGCCGCGCTGGTGCGCACACGCACGTGCACACGTGTGATCTCCTGCGAGCAGCGGAGTCTCGAGCTCACACCGTGACGCGTTCCGCAGAGGGAGCGTGTGCATGTGTCTTCCTGACGTGGTGTGTGTCTTGGCAGAGAAGACGTTTCCAAGAGGGAAGGAAAGAGCGAGAGAGGGGAGGGAGGGAGGACATCTTCTGCCCACACACATACCCAAATACTCCTCGCTTTCCCCAAACTGAGAAATCGGATTTGTTTCTCAGGTGCGGCACACTTAGTGACAGAATGGGAGGCGTGTTTGCCTCACAGCGGGGCCCGATAAACACCCCCTGAGCCTAGTGTGTGTGCGAGAGAGACAGACAGACGGTCGGACAGATGGAGACAGAGACAGAGAGACACAGAGAGACAGAGACAAAGATACTTCAGTTCAAAATACTTCAATTAAAAAGAAAATGCCCCCCCCCAAGAAACACAGAATATGAGAGAGAGAGACACAGAGAGAAAGTGGGAGAGTGACAGACAGGAAGAGAAGGATTTTTCTTTTCTATCTGGAAAAACAGCACATGCGTTTTTTTGTTTGCAGGGAGACAAATCAACAGAGAGAGCCGTTTTCTGCTTGTAACCACACACACGCGAACACGCACACTTTTCTTCTTTCCCAGTGTGTACTGGTTATATCTGGCATGTGCTTTCTTGGGGAGAGGGGAGTGGTGTTGCCCAGCGATGAAAAGCCACAGGGAGAGACTTTTCAGAGAAGGAAATAGAACGTTCTCTGCCCGGAGACACACGTTTCTGTGAGCCGAGAATTACAAAGTGCTGGTATTCAGGTGATGCATACTTAGAAAACCAGACATTCTGCATGAGTGTGTGTGTGTGTGTGTGTGTGCGAGAGAGAAATACACATTCTGTTTCATGGAAAAAGATGCATATATATATATATATATATATATATATATATATATATAGTTTTTTGCCTGCTGCAAGAGATGTTCTAATAAATTTAGGGGTTTTCCCCCTACACACACACACACACACACACACACACAGAGTTTGCTGTGAAGAGGGTGAACATGTCTGTTTTATCTGGTGTGGTCTTCAAGGGGGAGGGTGCACTTTTGCCCAGTGATTTTTTAAAAAGTGACTTTTTTTTAGTGAAAATACAGAATTTTGTTTTGCCTGGAGACAAGCACACGTATCATTTTCTGTAAGCTGAGAAATGTGTTTGTTTGTTTCTTGTTTTGTTCATTTTCCAGGTATACAAACAGAGAAGCGCCGCATCGTGTGTGTTGGGGTGGGGAGGGGGGCGGTGGGGGAGTATTTTTTCTTTCTGGAAAAACAACACATCTATTTTTCTGCTTGCAGGGAGTCGGCTCAACAGACTTTTCTCTGCTTATAACCTCACACAAACACGCGAATCCTTTCTCGCTAAGTGTGTGTGCATGTGTTCATTAATGGTGTGTGTGTGTGGGGGGGTGTCCTTTCTGCCCAGTGACAAAGAGCTCGGGAGAGACTTTTTTGAGAGACAAAGAGAATGCGTTCTGCCTGGAAACACACTCATCTTTCTGTGAGCTGACAGTTACAAAGTGCTGGCTTTTCAGACGGTGCCTCATCTTAGTGAAAAAGGGAGGGTACTCCTACTTGAGTATGTGTGTGTGTGTGTGTGTGTGTGTGTGAGAGAGAGAGAGAGAGACAGACAGACAGACACTCAGACAGTAAATTTTTTTGCCCGGAAAAAGATGCATAATTTTTTGCTTACAAGAAGACAAACCAAAAACAGTGATTTTGCACACACACACATAATTTTCAGCTATGGCAAAGGAGTGGGAACAGAAGTGAGTGCCCTTACGGGGGGCATTCCTCTCCCAGGGGTAACACGCTTTGGAGAAAGCCTTTTCGGGGGAAGAAATCATTTTCTGTCTGGACAGGTTTTCGTGAGCAGAGAATTAGAAGGGAAAGAGGGCTGTTACTCGGGAGGACACACTTGATCGGCTGGGGTTTGTTTCTGCCCGAGTGTGTGTGAGGGGGTGTGCCCACACAGGGGTGTGTAGAAAGGGTGACAGGGGTGTGTGGAGGCACACACACGGTTCTCCCTTCCACGAGTGTGTGCGTGTGCATGAGTGTGACAGAGCTGCAGGCAGTGAACCACATGGACAGCAGACGGTCATGTACAGCTTGTGTCCCCCCTGGCACACACGCAGACAGACCCCTCCTTGCTCTGTGTGTGTGTGCGCATACCTGTGCCCACGTGTGCTCTCTTGGAGGGGCGTCTCTGGCTTGTGACAATCCTTCGGAAGGAGCCCTTTCCGAGAGAGAGCGCCTCGTGCCTTAAAGACTTTGGCAATTTTCTGTGAACCAAGAAACAGAGCGGGGGCACATCGGGTGGTGCACACTCGGGCGGGTGAGGGGACGCTTCTGTCCCAAGTGCCACGCACGTGTGTGTGTGTGTGTGTGTGTGTGTGTAGGGGAGGGGGGAGGCAGTTGTTTTCCTCTCTGAAAGACAACATGACTTTTCGAGGCTGCAGGGAGACTGACCCAAACCAGACATTTGCTTTCGCTCTGCACAAACACAATGTTTTCGGTTCAGAAAGAGGGGGAACGTGTGAGTGTGTTTCTCACAGGCGTGCTTTCTGTTGGGGGGGGTCATTTCTGTCCTGTTCCGGGGACCTGTCCTGTTCAGACGGAGCCTCTTCTCCATGAGAGAAAGATTTGTATCTGGAGACAATGTGCTGGGGCCGGGAAACCCGAGGAAAGGGCCGGCTCTTCCGGGGGTGGGGGGCACACACACACTGGGCCTCGCTGCCCCGGCAGGCGTGTGGCTGAGTGTGTGCGCGTGTGAGCGTGTGTGTGCGAGACTGTTTTCCCCACCTGGAAAATGGCACATCCATCCCCTGTCGACAGACATTCAGGCCAACAGACAAAGGTTTCCATTTGTTCTTGTTGCTGTTGTTTTTCCTGCACACACACGGACACACACAATCCCTGAGTGTGGAAAGAGAGTGAGCGCGGGTCTCTCTCCTGCGTATGTCTGCTTCCCCCGGGGACTAAGGGTCTCAGACGGAGACCTTTCAGAGTTAGACAGAATATGCTGTCTCTGGAGACCGGCAGGGGGGCAGATTGCTGCGAACCCAGAGGGGGCTGGCTTCCCGGGGGCGCGTCCTGCCCGACCCCTGAGTGCGTGCGTGTGTGTGTGTGCGTGCAGACCGCCTTCCTGCGGGAGGAAAGACAAGCGTGTGTTTTGCTGCCTGCAGGAGGCCGGCCGTGGGTGCAGGGCCAGGGGCACACGCGCGCATCTCCGGTGCCGCCGGCCGGGCCTCCCCTGCGGGGCACCTGCTAGTGAGGGGGCCTCGCTCGGGGCAGCGGAGCTCAGGGCAGGAGGCGCTCTCGGCGGGGCCGGGCGAGTCCTGCCAGGAGACCCAGGGCCAGGCCATGGTTTGCGGGTCAGCACGCAGCTCCGTGTTGTGCGCCGGGGCCCAGGCTTCGTGAGAAGCGAGACGTCTTCCCCCAGCGGCGCAGCCCCTGCAGGACACAGAGCTGTGTGCGTATGAAGAAGAGACACACACTTTTTCTGTGTTTGTGCTTTCAGAGAAAGACGCCGGCCAAGACGGGGAGAGACAGGTCCTGCAGACACACACCCACGCACACACACACACGTGCGCGCACACACCCACGTGTGCACACACACCCACACGCACACATCGATCCCGAGCCTCCCCAGTGCTCGCTGCATGCTTTCTTGTTGTGTGGAGTGTGCACGTGTACCGTCTGCCTCACGACGGAGACCTTTAGAGAAAGACTTTCGGAGACAGACAGAGCTCTGCCCGGGGAGACACACACACTCGTCTACACTCTGGGGAGTAAAGGGTTTGTTTTTCCAGGGACGTGCGTTTCGTGAGAGAAGAGAAGACATTTCTGCGCGCAAGTGTGTGTGTGTGTGTGTGTGTGTGAGGCGGATGCATTTTTCTTTGTGTCTAAAAACCATATATATTTTTCTTCGCTGGGAGGGACAAACGGACAGAGAGAGGCATTTATCCACGGTCCCTACACGTGCCTGTGTGCACACGTACACACGATCCCCTTCCTGTTTTCTTCTTGTGCCGAGAATTTATGTGTCTGTTTTTCCTCTCTGGTACGTACTTTCTCAAGGGAGCCGGCACTTCTGCCCAGTGAGGATGGGCTTCGGAGACCGGCTTTCTGACAGCGAATAATCTTTGCCACACGCACGCACACGCACGCACGCTCGCACACAATTTTCTGTATGCTGAGAAATAGAGATTGTTTTTTCTCAAATGATACTTCCCTAAAGAACGGAAGTAATTTCTGTCTAGTTTTAAATCCAGTAGAGAGAACTTTCTGTGTACGTGTGAGATAGAGACAGACAGACATTGTTTTCTTCCTGGAAAAACCACATATGTATTTTTCAGCTTCCAGGGAAAAAAGACCGATAGGCAGGAGCACTTTTCTGGGTGTTTCTCTGTCACGCGTGCTTTCCTCGGGAGTGGGTTGTGTTCGTGCCCGGAGATAGAAATCTTCAGAGAAAGACAGGACAGAGAGAGAGCGAGCGAGAGGGAGCGAGAAAGAGTGAGCATTTTCAGCCGGGCTTGCAGCCTGCCGGGAAACAAAGACGATGTTGCATGTCGATGTTGGGGACTCGGGGGAAGCCGCCGAGGTGGCTCTGTACAGATGTGTCCCTGCCGTGTGTGAGAGTGGCCCTTCGCTCCCGGGGCAGGAGCCGGCGTCGCTCTGCCCGCGCAGGGACCCCGGGGCACACGGGCGCACACCTCCCAGGCCCCGGTCCCCCCAAGCACGGCTCGGACTGCGGCCAGTTCCGTGCTGCCTTAACATGGGTGTGTTCTACCCAGAGACAGCAGTGCCGGGGAGGGAGAGACGTTCTCTGTCTAGAGAGACACTCTGTGCGTGCCTGCAGACACACGCACACACAGACTTTTCCATATGCTGAGACATGGAGAGTGTGCATATGTGACACAGAGAGAGAGATAGAAAGAGACAGAGACAGAGAATGACAGAGACAGAAATACAGAGACAAAAACAGAAAGTTACAGAGATAG